>NW_015633444.1:674142-682450 GCF_001515625.1 Sinocyclocheilus rhinocerous
ACAACCCAATTGCTGGGTTTGTCCCTATTTTACCCAGCACTGGGTTGTGTTTAACCCAGCATTTTTTAGAGTGTGAGAACCTGATCAATGGATTCCCATAGACAAACATAGCTCAGCCCTGGATCTCATAGCTGATTGAAAACATATGTTTTAGATGACTTAAGCCTGGGTAGAGTTATGTAACAGATTTGAGCCACTGTCTCTGCTTCTCTCTCTTGTCTAGGAATGAACACTAATATATCTTGGATATTTGCATCTTGGAGGCCACCCAACCCCTGCATCGTTTAAATGAAATGGGAACTGCAGTAAAGTGCTGGCCCAATATCAGAAAGTAGATTAGACTGATTAGCTTATACACAAGACAAAAATACAGAGACTGGACTTTCAAGATGTCATCATTGACTGGATCCATCCTAGCATACTGCTTACTACATAATGTAAAGTTTACTGTTGACTACTTTTGTGAAAATAGCACATGAAACAATATATGCACTATGCAATCATACACATTAGTTCCCTATTTGGTGTTACGTGACCTCAACACATTGTATATTTAATTAGGTCAAGTAAATCCATAAAGCAAATAAATATGGTTATTTTACATTTCGCACAAAATGTCTTTACTTGTCAGTCCAATCTAACAATGGAAGGTCAAGCACATTGCATTGTGGGATGCAGTATCAACACTTTATACATTTCGGTCGTCAGTTTTCCTACACGCTCAGAAAAAAAAGGTACAGAAGCTGTCACTGGGGCGGCGCCCTTTCAAAAGATAGCCTACACCTTTTATTTGTGTCACATGTATGGTCTGTCTCCTGTGTTTCATTGTGTTTTTGGTTCAGTCCCTGTAACCTAGTTCTCCCCAGTCTGTTTAATTAGTCATATGTCATTCACCTGTGCCCTGTTTATGTTTATTAGTTATTTGTCTGATCTCGTCTAGATGTAACGTCAGTGTTAGTGGATGTATTTGTCTTTCTCCTGTGGATTTATTAAAGACTGCGTTTTGGAATTCTCCTTTGTCATGCACTCCTTACTATCTCGTTACATTACAATTTGCCCCTAAAGTGTCCAGTTTAGTACCTTAAATGTACATATTAGTGTCACGGTGCGTGTGGGGAGATGAAGCGAGGACTCAATTGCAGGAGAAATGGTTATTTATTTTGATAATAAAAATGAAACAAAAACAAACTCAAACCACCCCGAAGGGGAAAAACAGACAGGCAGGCCTAAAGCTGCACACATGCAGACACGAAACACACACAATGAGAAATGACGGATCAGCACAGGATGACAGACACAAGGAGAATAAATGGGAACCAAACGAGGAGGCTAACGAGGGAGACACAGGTGGATCAACTTAAACTATAACGAGGTAACAAGATGGGAGGGGCAAGACAATAGACAGGAGAGAGCACATGGCGACAGACAAACACAACACAAGCCATGTGCTCCCAGAACACAGTCATCTGGTGGCCCTCCTGGGCACACCCGCTGCAGACTGCGACAATTAGTAAATTGGTACAAATTAGTACCTTTTCAAACGGTACCACCGCAGTGACAGCTTTTGTACCTTTTTTCTGAAAGGTGTGTTCCATGTTTAAAAGTTGCATTTGTATATTCATGCATACTATATACTGCAAAAATAATACGAGTAATATAGTATGCCATTCCACATATGATTGAGTCCTAAAATGTCCCTGAAAAGTAGTATATTTTTGTTTATTAATAATTTTAAAGGTCATTTTCCAGGTATGTACTTTTAACACGAGGTACACAGAAGAAAAAAAAATCTGTAGAAAAATGGATAATGTTCTGACAGAAAATTACCACACCTTTATCCATTAAGTTTACAGACATTTCCTTCAAACCTAAAATACAACACAATGCAATGGATAATGCAAAATATGAGTAAAACACCTGTGAAAAATCAATATTAAAGGGGTCATATGATGTTGCTAAAAAGAACATTATTTTGTGTCACACCGCGGCGGCCTAGAGTGAGCAGAGGCAGGCGGGCTTGAGAACGGCGCTGCCGGCAGATTCGACGAAGGAGCGTCCGGCAGGCTTGTGGCAACCACATGTGACGACCCCGGGCTGGACTCCGCTTCGTCCAAATGTGTTTATGCGGTTTAAAGTTTAAAAAACACATTATTTTCCACATACTGTACATTATTGTTTCTCCTCTATGCCCCGTCTTTCTGAAACGCGTCGATTTTTACAAAGCTCATCGGTCTGAAAAGTGAGGTGTGCTCTGATTGGCCAGCTATCCAGTGCGTTGTGATTGGCCGAATACCTCAAGTGTGTGACGGAAATGTTACGCCCCCTCACCATACTGTGATGCCGGCATTGTAGTATACTCTTCCAGGATCAGGGAACAGTCCTCCATAAAATGTGCTGGACACATCTGAATATTTGGGTTGAAGTGTTCTGGAACAGTGTTGTAAATACAACTTAACCACTGATTTCTAGTCGTGTCCATTTTTGGAAGGCCAAACAAAGTAGTTTCGCTTTCACAATGAAACAGCTTCACACACCGCGGCGGCCTAGAGTGAGCAGAGGCAGGCGGGCTTGAGAACGGCGCTGCCGGCAGATTCGACGAAGGATTTATGGACTTTTCTTAGAGAGATATATTCCAAGTCTTCTAAAGTTTACATAATTAATGGAAAATAGTCTCTTTTTTTTTTATTATGTTTACCAAGCATGAAAGAAAGTAGCAAGTTACTTGTTACTTTCTTTCATCCTTAGAAAAACCCTATTTTCCATTAAATGACATGAGAGGGAGTAAATGATGACAGAATGTTCATTTTTGGGTGAAGTGTTCCTTGAAATTGTTTGTTTTTATTCATTTGTAAGTCACTTTGATCAAAATCGTCTGCTGAATGAACAAAATCATCTGCTAAATAAATAATGTATGTAGCTTTTTTTTAATTATTCAACATTAACTGCCAAAACATTTGGCAACAATACTGATATATGATCAGATGATATAGGGTTTTAAAAGGAGAGCATGAAGAGAAGAAAAAAAAAAAAAAAAAAAAAAAAAAAAAAAAAAAAAAAAAAAAAAAAAAACATCTCCTCCCAAAGAGACGCAGCAACAGTGAAGTCTTTATCTTAGTTTAAATGCTGATCAATAGCCGAAGGCTGTAACTCTCGGGAGGTTTTCATAAAGCGCCCCATCATGCATAATATAACTCAGCACTCAACTTCTGGCTTCGTTTGCTTGCTTTCAGCAGATGGGAAAGCAAGGTCGCCGGGCAGATACGTCTGCTGCCATCCTCGTCTCTCACCTTGAACAGCATCAAGGCCTGCCAGAAACCCAATGATCTGTTGCAACCGCATGCACTTACACCCTCTCTTTCGATCTCATTTCTGTTTAGTGTGATTGTCTATTCATTTCAGTTTCCAAATGACATACTGCAGAAGAGGTTCTCTGGAGAAAGCTCGAGGCGCTGTGAAGTGAGAGTTAGGCAGTTAGACACATCTCTTGTTCCTCTTCCAAGTGAGTTCTAGTTTAGTCTTCATTTCTGTTGCCCTTCACAATCTCTGCTGCTTATTTCTGGCTGTCTCTCTCGGTCCCCTGCTCAATGCTGTTTTTGTGTCTGCCTCCGACAAAATTCTGTTCACCTCCTCCCTCCTTTCTGGTAGAAGGTCAGATCTTGCTCTTGGGTGAAATGAACAAACTCAGCATGTGGCCTTGTCACATTTTTAAAGGAATATTCTAGGGTTCAAAAGAGGAATAGTTCAAACAGAAAATTAAATTCTGTTATAATTTTACTGTATCAATGATATGACTGATTCTTTCATAGATTCAAAGATCAGATCAAAACTGTTCTCGAATCAGTCCACTGAGGGGACATTTATACAACAAAAAGTGTACTAAAAACTGAAAAGTTTTTCCTTCTTTTTTGAAAAGTTTCACATACAGACAACAACATTGTCAAAAAGATCCCCATCCACACAGATCCACGAAAACAACTAAAAACACTGTATTATGCATGCCAGGCCAGTAGTTGGCGATGTCTATATGTAAAGCAATATTATGCGAACACCTAATACGTATGTGCATGGCATCACCGTTTTCATAAATTTGCATTTTTATAGGTTACACAAAGACAATCATTTTCAAAAACTTGCATTTTGAAACATATTTTCAGCCAGGCAACCAAAACTGTTGTTGTGTAAATGAACAGCCAAAATAATTTTTTTTTCCCATTTTTAGTTGAAAATAAACTCCCCATGAAGGGGAAGTTATCAGTGAATAATGACTTAAAAGGTGGGGTAAGTGATTTCTGTTAGCCAATGTTGATATTTCAAATCACCAAAACAAACACGCCCTTACCCCAAAAGGGTCTCCGCCCCACACATACGTCCGCAACCCAGGCAACGATTAGTTCTGTGAAACAAAGCAAAACCAATGTTACACCGTGTCTACACCGGACGCGAGCGGCGCGGCGCGACAAAGTACTATAGAACTCATCATAATCAGTGATGCGATTTTGTCGCGTCCAGTGTAGACAGACTTTATTGCGGTGCGGTGCGATAACTCTCGCGTCCGGTGTGGACATGGTGTTACTCACCTATCGAGAAGAAACACAACCTCGGCATCTGATCGCAGGCCTTCCGCTCCTTGAGTTCTCTCCACCGTTGGAAAGCTGATCCGTAATTTATACGGGTCCTACTTCTTGCCTTATCGTAAGCCTTATTTTGTTCCACAGACGTTTTTCTCTTTTGTTTTTAATCCACCATCTCTATCTATCTGTCGTCACTCGGCTCGGCTAATGTCCGTCCTGTGCACGTGCTCTCTCCTCTGCATCCTGAGTAGACACGCCCCTTACTGCTGATTGGCTACAAGTTTGTTTTGGTACTCGGCCCGACTCAGTTTTCTAAAGCTTTTTGAAAAAATACATACCCCACCTTTAAATTTCAGTCGGTTCCTCTGACAAAGCTATACCATATGTTTTGTTATATTTCCTCAGAAGAAATACACATGAGTGTGTGTGTATTTTTTTATTTTGTCAAACCTGCTAGTTCTAAACAAAATTTTCTAACCAAAACCTTCATCCCATAGGAAGTGGGTTCTTTGCAGTTTAGGAAATGGGGTATGGGACAGTTGGCATGATTACCAGAAAAAACTGATACTCTTTTTTTTTTTTTTGGTAAACCTGGTTAAGCAAGTAAAGGTGCAAATTTTCTTGAATGAAATGCAATCATTCCAGTGTGGCAAATATACGTAATATGCTAGATCTGCTTGGGGAACTTTTTCACCCTCACACAAATCTATGGAAGCTTGTTTCCGCCACAGAATTAAAAAAAAAAAAAAATCTAAGAATTGCAATTTTATATCTCAGAATTGTGAGATATAAACTCATTGTTAGATGTAAACATGGGATTGCAAGAAAAAGAATACAGAATTAACAATTCCCATTTTTTGAGAATTTGAGAATTGCTTTTTAAATTTTTTTAAACCATATTTGTGAGATGTAAACTTAAAATTCAGAGGAAAAAAAGTCATCAACAAAAACTCAACTGTCAAGCTCTTTTGATAAATCTGGTCGAACAAGTACAGATGCAGTCACATGTTCTGTTGTTCGATGAAAGCTTGTTTCCACCAGGGGTTTAAAAAATAAAACAAAAAAGTAATTATAACTGTAATGTTAGGAGCTAAGCAAAGGTGAGATGAGGCGGATCCATGGGCAAGCTGAGTTTATTAACAAATGACAGGAACACAAGAGAACAGGAAACCACGAGCTGGGAACAAGGAACACGAGCATCTCTACAGGAAACACAACGGCTGACAAACAAGCACTGAAACACAGAGGTGTGTATACAGAGCTGAACCAATGAACTAATGAGTAACCATAGAAACTATCAAGCAGAAGGGTGTGGTCAAATTAGTTTCCATGGCAACAAACAAGGGAACAGAGCAACAGGGGAACACGAGGGGAACATTTTTAATTTTTTTTTGGTCATAATTTTGAGATGTTGTTTAAGTTGTCACGTATATTGTGGTATTAATAAGATGAATGACGCAGGAAATTGTATAAATAATATTTTTATTAATAATAATAATAATCACAGAGAACACTAGCAAGGAAAAGAACCAATACAACATTAAAGACGCAACAAGAACCGCCAAAGAAACAACCAAAACAGGGAACACTTTTCGCAATTACCTTTTTTATTTTTTTTAATCCTGTGGTGCAAACAAGCTTATCTACAAAACACCCAATTGTGCAGATTCCTATTGAAATGATTGGATTTCACCAGTGTAATTTCAAAGAAGCATCCCAGGATCCAAAACACAACATATGCTGGTGTTTTCAGCAGGGTATTAAACTGCCACCACCTGAACACCCACTGCAAGTCGGTATTCCCTCACTGTACGGCATGTGTCCCTGTTTCTCCCACCAGAATGAAAGTGCAGCCATGCAGGACGCAGTCTTGCTCCAGATTGTGCCGTATAATAGAACACTAATAAAACGCTGTTCAACCACAGTAGAGCTGTGTGTCAGGCCAGGGCAGAGCATGCATACACCAGCAGCCTGGCTTTATATCCCTACTGCATCTTGTTATCAGGGGTGTAAAAAAAAAAGTACTATACTTACGTGAAAGTATGGATACTGAGTGAAAGTCGATTACGATGTTAAACACTAAAGCATATACTATCTCTTAACCTCAGAGCTCACAAAAAAGTCTGTCTTGAGAGATTTATACAGGCTATTTAAAACAATCAGTAATAGTACTCTTACTTACAGAACCATATTGTTGCACTCTATTACTCTATTGCTTATCCTGTTTGGATAAGAACAACCTGACCATCAAACCTCAAAACACTACTGCGAACATGTAACTAGTACTTTTCAAGTCTAAATAAAATAATGAGTAAAAATTGCTGGTTCTTTTTTGGAAATGTAATTAAGTTAAAGTACAAGTATTCAGTACAAAACCCTCAAAATAACACTAATAAAGTAGTGGCTAGTAAAGTATTGTAATCAAGTACAATTACTCATGCATTTTACATCCCCACTTGTTGTATTAACAATAGTTTAAAGGAGACATATTATGCCCCTTTTTACAATATGTAATATAAGTCTCTGGTGTCCCCAGAATGTGTCTGTAAAGTTTCAGCCATGAAACCTTATCTGATGCACGGATTTGTAATAAAGTAAAATCTAATGCATTCTCGGTTATCTGTTCTACAACATATTCAAAAAAAAGTCGTGAGATTAAGCATGTAATTAAAAAACATTGGCACATTCTAACCAGCGATCCTGTATGTGCACGCCTTTTCTCTGACCCCCCGTTATTCTCGCATTATAGAGCGAAGAACATAAGAGATTATCTTGTAAGATCAGACACTTTTGCGGGTAACAAGAAAAGAGATCGTATTGGTAATGAAGTAGGCTTTTTTGACTGTCATAAATGTGCCGCTTGTAAATATATACAGAGAAAACAGGTGTCTTTCAAGAGTTGCATGACAGACCGAATGTATTGTATGAGACAGTTTACCACTTGTGCATCCACTAATGTCATTTATCTGTTGACTTGTATGTGTCATAAGCAGTATGTGGGAAAAACTAGTAGATCGATCAGAACGCGTATTATCGAACATATGAGCTCCATTAGGAGAAAGGACATAAAACGTCTCAGGTTACGTATGTAACCATGGTTCCCTAAGTAAGGAACTAGACACTGCGTCCTCTAGGGGTCGCTATGGGGAACGCCTCGTCATGACCCGTCTCTGAAGCATACATTGAAAAAACACCAACAACACGTTGGCCGGCGACTACCGGTGCGACTATAGTATAAATAGGCGCCGGGAGGACACATCCACTTCTTTGTCTGAAGCTTGCGTCCGAAGCATGGCAGGAAACCTAGAGGACGCAGTGTCTAGTTCCCTACTCAGGGAACCATGGTTACATAAGTAACGCATATGCTGAAGGAACTGTCTCAACAGACCCCTAGTAGCAACACCCTGTTAAAAGTGGGTATCCGGAGGATACAAGGTGGAGTGGTGCCCAAGGTGGAACCGGGGCTTAACCAGCTCAAGAAAGGGCATGAAGCTGCCGCGAGAAGCCCTCACCATACAGGATTTTAGAAAGAATGCAAGGTACTAGCGTGCGAACTTACCACAGTGTGGATTTTAGAAATGTACAAAGACTTCACGTGCACACTTACCATAACATGGATTTAAAAATACCGTTCTAAGGGGCCCGGAGGGTTATGGCCAGAAATCGAGACAACCTCGTGACGTCACTTTCGTCACTTTCTTTGCCCGCTTCCACGGCAAGTCAAGCCTCGCCATGGC
>NW_015633444.1:682630-682948 GCF_001515625.1 Sinocyclocheilus rhinocerous
CCGATGAGCGCGAGAAGGAAAGCCCCTCTCTAAACTCATCGGCCAGGTCCACCTGAGATCCCCACGAGCTCATTCTCCTCCGTGCCTCAGCAGTGGCGGGTCCTGAACCACGGGAAGCAGATGGCTGCCCCTCTTTCTTCGAAAAGAGAGACAAACTAAAGCGGAGCTTTTTTATTGGAAAACGCTCACAGTGCACGCAGATTGCCCCCTCGAGGACATCGTGTGCGTGCTCTTCACCCAAACAAACAACGCATAGATTGTGTGTGTCATCGGGTGTCAAATAGCGATGACACGAATGCACACATCTTCTAAACGCTT
>NW_015633444.1:689528-690531 GCF_001515625.1 Sinocyclocheilus rhinocerous
CGAGAAGGAAAGCCCCTCTCTAAACTCATCGGCCAGGTCCACCTGAGATCCCCACGAGCTCATTCTCCTCCGTGCCTCAGCAGTGGCGGGTCCTGAACCACGGGAAGCAGATGGCTGCCCCTCTTTCTTCGAAAAGAGAGACAAACTAAAGCGGAGCTTTTTTATTGGAAAACGCTCACAGTGCACGCAGATTGCCCCCTCGAGGACATCGTGTGCGTGCTCTTCGCCCAAACAAACAACGCATAGATCATGTGTGTCATCAGGTGTCAAATAACGACGACACGGATGCACACATCCTCTAAACGCTTTGCTAGTGCGCGCCATAATGATATGAATAGAGATCGCTCTTACCAAGGAAATGCACGCTTCAAACAAAACAGTCAGTGAAGACGAAGACGAGGATGATGTGTTCTCCCGGATTATTTTCCACATACTGTACATTATTGTTTCTCCTCTATGCCCCGCCTTTTTGAAACGCGTCGATTTTTACAAAACTCATCAGTCTGAAAAAGCGAGGTGTGCTGTGATTGGCCAGCTATCCAATCCGTTGTGATTGGCCGAATACCTCAAGCGTGAGACGGAAATGTTACGCCCCTCACATACTGTTGATGCAGTGTCCGGCCGGAGCGACGAGACATAAACATTAAAACCCATTACAAACGAGGCATTTGTTGCATCCAGTGGGAACATAATTACTGATTATAATGACTTATACTGTCTTCTTACGCGTTGCGTTGCATTGCATCGCGTCTAAAACGTTTTGCACTTTTCACTTTTGCACTTTTTTACGGCCTCTGATTAAGTATTATAATAAAAATTTTTGAGGAGGTTTTGCCCTGCATTTGACCGTGTGCGGATTGTTTTTTTCTGCTGGCTTCATGTTATTTTTGGATCTACGCACCGGACTAACTTTGTGACTTGATATTGGACATCTGGCTCTGCTCCTCTTCTGTGACTTTTTAGCAGCAATATACAGTAAATAAATCAATAAATCCTCTGCTCT
>NW_015633444.1:690721-692563 GCF_001515625.1 Sinocyclocheilus rhinocerous
TAAATCCACTGCTCTCTTGTCTGCTCTGAGGCTGGGACTCTAAACATTGTTCTGTGCTCGTCTGTGCAGCTAAAGACAGAACAGTTAGCATGTTTTGCTCAAACTTTCGCCATGGCATTAGAGCTGGTACACCTTTGTCGCCTGTGAAATCAAAATGACGGCGCCGTGAGTGGAAGCTTACAGATTAAGGGGCGGTAATATTATAATGAGATCCCTTTGCCACGTCACCAAGGGAGCGAAATCAGACACGCTCGTTTTTTTTCAGACGCTTGCAGAAAAAGGCTTACCAAAACAAAGTTACCGGGTTAACCTATTTCACGTTTCCTTGGTTGGTAGATCCACCGGGGACCAGATTATAGCACTTAAAACCTGGAAAAGTCAGATTTTCATGATATGTCACCTTTAAGCAATGGTTACAGTTTATTGTTGTTTGTCATATCATGTCCTAACCAGTGTTGTGGGTAACGCATTACAAATAACGTGAGTTATGTAATCAGATTACTTTTTCAAATAACTAGTAAAGTAACGCATTACTTTATAATTTACAAGAAAATATTTACTTTTTCCAGTAAGTAATGCCAGTTATTTTGTTTTCCCATGTATTGACTGACAGCTCTCCTGTCCTCATGTTGAGAGAAATCCGGAGTGAGTGCAGAGGCGTTGTGTGCGCTGTGTGTGAACATGATGGTTATTGTCGTTCTAGACTAAATGTCAACATGCATTTACTCATCTCACTTGCACAAAAACAGATTCTGTATTCCTCAAAATGAATAATGAATATATAACAGTGAGTATAAATGAGTATATAACAGTGAAATGCAAACTCAGAATATGATGCAAACCTGCAATAATTAAATATGTTAAACAACACAAATATCCTTTATGTATTTAATCCCATTTTATTAACCAGTGTCTTTGCTGCTGACCTTCGATTATCCAATTCAACCATACTAATAAGCAAAAATGACCTTAGATAAACATAAGACTTGTATTTCATTTTTGTTATTGCTAAAGACTAATGAACTTTCTTCTTCTGCATCCTATTCTTCATGCAATACAGAATGGCAGCACACAGCTGAAAGGTTTGTTTGAGCGTGAATTTCCTTGAGCCTGAGCGAATGAAAGGGCTTTTACATTTGCAAAAAAACTGAACTTTTTATATTAAAAACAAGCAAGCAAGCCCAAGCCAGATGAGAAACAGTAACACAAAAGTAACGTTAGTTTCTTTTTTGCAACATTCTGCTATTTCGTTGGTCCAAAAACTACATATTAAACATTGTTCAGATTGCCTGTTACTGTGTTGTGATGCACAGGATTTTTTGCTGAGGATGAGATAAGAAAAACGAGAGTAACACTTTAGATTTGGAAACAACTATTCACTATTAACTAGTTGCTTATTAGCATGCATATTACTAGCATATTGGCTATTTATTAGTACTTATAAAGCACATATCAATACATGATTTTAGATCCCTTAACCCATACCCAATACCTAAACATAACTACTACTGTACAACAACTACCTTACTTACTATTAATAAGCAGCACATTAAGAGTTTATTAAAGGGGTCATATGATGCTGCTAAAAAGAACATTATTTTGTGTATTTGGTGTAATGAAATGTGTTTATGCGGTTTAAAGTTAAAAAAACACATTATTTTCCACATACTGTACATTATTGTTTCTCCTCTATGCCCCGTCTTTTTGAAACGCGTCGATTTTTACAAAGCTCATCGGTCTGAAAAAGCAAGGTGTGCTGTGATTGGCCAGCTATCCAATGCGTTATGATTGGCCGAATACCTCAAGTGTGTGAAGGAAATGTTACGCCCCTCACCATACTGT
>NW_015633444.1:692682-693449 GCF_001515625.1 Sinocyclocheilus rhinocerous
CAGTGTTGTGGGTAACGCATTACAAATAACGTGAGTTATGTAATCAGATTACTTTTTCAAATAACTAGTAAAGTAACGCATTACTTTATAATTTACAAGAAAATATTTACTTTTTCCAGTAAGTAATGCCAGTTATTTTGTTTTCCCATGTATTGACTGACAGCTCTCTTGTCCTCATGTTGAGAGAAATCCGGAGTGAGTGCAGAGGCGTTGTGTGCGCTGTGTGTGAACATGATGGTTATTGTCGTTCTAGACTAAATGTCAACATGCATTTACTCATCTCACTTGCACAAAAACAGATTCTGTATTCCTCAAAATGAATAATGAATATATAACAGTGAGTATAAATGAGTATATAACAGTGAAATGCAAACTCAGAATATGATGCAAACCTGCAATAATTAAATATGTTAAACAACACAAATATCCTTTATGTATTTAATCCCATTTTATTAACCAGTGTCTTTGCTGCTGACCTTCGATTATCCAATTCAACCATACTAATAAGCAAAAATGACCTTAGATAAACATAAGACTTGTATTTCATTTTTGTTATTGCTAAAGACTAATGAACTTTCTTCTTCTGCATCCTATTCTTCATGCAATACAGAATGGCAGCACACAGCTGAAAGGTTTGTTTGAGCGTGAATTTCCTTGAGCCTGAGGGAGCAAACACCCAGCTCTCAATCGAGAGGGGGCTCGACCTACAGCATGTTCCAATGCTGGAACAGCTAGCAGTTACTTAGCTGAGGGAGCAACACACCCAG
>NW_015633444.1:693627-718200 GCF_001515625.1 Sinocyclocheilus rhinocerous
AAGGGGCTCGACCTACAGCATGTTCCAATGCTGGAACGGCTAGCAGTAAGTTACCTTAGCTGAGGGAGCACAATACCCAGCTCTCAAACAGAGGGGGCTCGACCTACAGCACGATCGTTAGAAATCAGAAGGGTAAGCGTACTGCAAGCTAGCACTGAGCCTGAGCGAATGAAAGGGCTTTTACATTTGCAAAAAAACAGAACTTTTTATATTAAAAACAAGCAAGCAAGCCCAAGCCAGATGAGAAACAGTAACACAAAAGTAACGTTAGTTTCTTTTTTGCAACATTCTGCTATTTCGTTGGTCCAAAAACTACATATTAAACATTGTTCAGATTGCCTGTTACTGTGTTGTGATGCACAGGATTTTTTGCTGAGGATGAGATAAGAAAAACGAGAGTAACACTTTAGATTTGGAAACAACTATTCACTATTAACTAGTTGCTTATTAGCATGCATATTACTAGCATATTGGCTATTTATTAGTACTTATAAAGCACATATCAATACATGATTTTAGATCCCTTAACCCATACCCAATACCTAAACATAACTACTACTGTACAACAACTACCTTACTTACTATTAATAAGCAGCACATTAAGAGTTTATTAAAGGGGTCATATGATGCTGCTAAAAAGAACATTATTTTGTGTATTTGGTGTAATGAAATGTGTTTATGCGGTTTAAAGTTCAAAAAACACATTATTTTCCACATACTGTACATTATTGTTTCTCCTCTATGCCCCGTCTTTTTGAAACGCGTCGATTTTTACAAAACTAATCGGTCTGAAAAGCGAGGTGTGCTCTGATTAGCCAGCTATCCAGTGCGTTGTGATTGGCCAAATACCTCAAGCGTGAGACGGAAATGTTACGCCCCTCACATGACTTTAGTGTTTGCAACTTTACAGATCTTCTTTATGCACCAAGAGCTTGTAACACTCCAAAGAGAAAGGAAAAATTGAAATCGCATCATATGACCCCTTTAAGGTAATAGTGAATATGTGTTCCCTAATCTAAAGTGTTGCCAAAATGACTTGTAGCTGGAAACCTTTTACACCTGGTTACAACACATCATATATTCATGTTATAGAGCTTTTTACTCTAGCTTGTGGCAGTGGCATCACAAACAAAACACAGCTCTTAGACGGACTAGGTGCTAAAATGCTGTCGGAATAATAGACACATCCCTGCGACAACAAAACAAAACCAGACGTACAGACACATAGTGATGTGTATCTTAGAGAGCTGTATCTATAATTGCGAAATGCATTATATAAAGCTGTCACATGCATGGCGCACTTGGACCGCAGATACTATTCTGCTATAAGAGCCTCGTGTTCTGCTGTGGTCATAGCATCACTAATGAGATGGACTAAGGCGTTGTCATAGTATTGCCATGACAACCGTTTCCAGCCAGTTGGAGGCCAGCAATCCTTTTTTTCCTGTGGCGAGGATGAGTGTGGTGTGGGAGGATGGTGGGCTGAGAGCCGCGTCTGGGGAAAAAACACACAAGTGTTTGCTCAACTTACCGACTTATTTTGATCATTTCATTGAGTTGTACTGAACTGCTCTATTAGCTGCTTCATGTTGTCTAGAGTTCAACATCAAATGCGGCAATTTGATGTTGTAAACAGCCCATATTTAGAGCACTTGAGTGAAACAAAAAGAATAGCCTCATGCTTATTGTGCTTTTGGACCTGTTCCCAGATCAGCATTCCTATCAACCAGACCGATTTTACAGATAGGGAAAGGGTTTGGCTCCTTTTAGCTCTGCTAATGTGGTTTTCCTCTAAATGAGAGTTTAGACTAGGAAGAAGGACAGGCTTTAAGGTTTAGGATTAGGGTTGGAGGTTTTTGATGGTTTGCTGTTTAATGCTGGGGAAAAAAAGTTAAAAGGCTCAATGATAGAACTAACTAGAAGTTGAGATTAAAGCAACACAATGTAATTTTTTGTTTGAAATGAACAAAATTAAATTAATGAGCGAGTACATCACAAATACATCTTCCAAATATAGCAATATACTGACCAAAGGTTTTTAAATTGGGGTTTTGACCACAAATAAGCAGGTGCTTGAGGGGCCCATAGAAGATTATTAAAACAACATTTTTTTTTTTTTTTTGGTCAAAATACTGAGTACAGTAACAAACAAACTAGCATATAAATAAATAAATATGATACTTTAATAATTGGCTTTGGATAGTATGTCACATCAAACTATTTAAATATATTAGTGAAACAGCATGATGACTTTATAATTTCATTTGTAATAAAAAAAAAATATATATTTGTACTGTGAGAGACAAATATTGCACACACACACACACACACAAACAAAGCTAGCATAAGTGCCTCTCAAACCTCTCCCATCACTAGACAAGTTCAAGAAACACTGATCTAGATTATTATACAATACATATGAATCACATGTGAATTTCAACATTTTATTCAATTTATTATAATCCAACTTACTGAATTTCTCTGACCATCGGACTCAAGCTCATGTTATCAGTCTTTGCAAACTCTTGATGGAGACTAAAATGGAAAAGGAACAAATTAGTTATAATAGAACAAATTCAGTTTACATTTATTTATTTATCAATCATGTTAAAATGAATGAAACCCATAAGTGTCTATAAAAAAACAAAACATTGGCCTGGCACCAAACACATGCGGCAAACAAATCGCTGTCCTTTCAATTATTCAGCTGCTCTGCTATTAAAAGATCTATTATTCAAGAGGAAGCAAAAGCAGGCTGAAAGACTTGTAAATTAGTCTCGCAAATCAAATACGGGTGCCTTTCATCACAAAGACCAAGACAGGACACCTGTTTATTCATTAATGCTGAAATCACCTGTCACTGAACAGGGCGCCTTTAACGCTTTGATCTAAACGCTATAAAAGCTTTCTTGATACTCTGTATTTGGTGTTAGCCACCTCACGCAAACTGCAGAAAGCTCGATATAACGATGTTGACGTGGTGTTACGAATCGATCAACTTAAAAGCTTCAGTTTCTATATTAAATAATAATGGACAATTGCATAACTGAAGGGTCCTATTAGGCCTGTCACGATAACAACTTTTTGTTGTGCGATATATTGCCCCAGAAATAATTGCGATAAGCGATATTATTGTCATTTTAAAGAGCATTTTATGCCACTGAATATATAATCATAATGTAACAGCATAATAATGGCCTACACACTTCCAAATGACAACAAACTTTTAATTTTAAGAATATTTAGTGAAGGGTGCACACTATTGCTGAGAAACACAATCACTACTCAGCAGTCAGATGTCCGTATGCACAAAGGCACAGATCCCTAAACAAGACCATATCTTCAGATGAAACTTTTTTTTGTAGAAGCATTTTTTTAAATGTGAACTAGCACCTCATGACTACACCACGTTATGTATGCTACGAGAAGCTGCAAAAGACACAGGCACAAGTGGATTGTAAAAAACACGGTGAAATTAATTTTTAAGTTGATATATTGATTATTGCGACAGGCCTAGGTCCTATATCTGCTAATATATCACCACCTCGTGGTAACCAGAGGAGTCACATCACCAAACTCCCACAGTGAGCTGAAGAGATGTGTGATTGTGCAAAATGCTGTGTGATGACCTCGTCCACCTGATGCTATATAATGGAAGTGTTTCGTAAAGTAAGCATCACTAATTATTGCTAGTAGAGAGCAATAAGTACTTTTTAAGGTATTTTAATTTTAGGAAACTTACACATTTACTTCACAACATTTCAAAACATACTACCTCACATTTTTACCCCACTATCTTTCCTAAAATATATCGTTCCTCGCCATTACAAAGTGACGAAATCGACACCCTCTCTGTCCGATTCGTGAATGAATGATTCACTTCACTGAACGATTCATATGCGTATTTGACTGATTTGTACTGATTTTTCAGTTGGAGAGTAGGCTACAAGTCAAAACCCCTGATTAATGATTCAGAACTTGCATGAGCGCGACGGCGCGAAAAATAAGTTACCAACGCCATATTTGATTTTTATAAATGTAAAATCACATTTAAAGTCATAAGTTGTTTGTGAAAAAAAATCTGCTGTAAAAGGGCGAGCTGTTTAAGCTATGTGGATATCTAGGCTACAATAAAATAAAGATTAAGATAAAGCTCCAAGGGTTAATCATTTGAACGAACTTTTATTTTGTAGCATAACTGGTTTCGGGAGTTCTGTCATCTTTTACTCGCCCTCAAGTTGTTCCAAACCTGTATGACCACCCAGAACACCCAAGTAGAGGTAATCTACCACTCACATTTTCCTCAGAAATTTGAATGTCTAGATTTTATAATGTTACTTCCTATGAAAATCTGGCCCAAGGCCACTGCAGGAGAACATTACTCATCCTTGATTAAATGATGTGAACGTTTCCATTAACTGTACTCATCAAGGGAGATTTGAATGCTTTAATCCAATGTTAGTTACAAGATACCACCCAATAGAAATGTACATTTCCCAGAAATAAGCTCCATTGCTTCCTACTGTCCCACTGAACAAAGGTAGTCATTCTGCATGCCAACTATTACATAAGATGCAAGTTACTAATTAAATGTGGAAGAATCGCATAATTACAGTGGGGAGGTCTTGCATGTTTTACAGGCATTTACAGAAATGTGTGTTACACGACTGTAATCAACAGAAAAGAGGACAGCAACAAAAATCAGCACAGAAGGCACCATAGGGGTTTGTTCTTGAACTGTAATTGATCGTGCTGTTGGAGGCCTTAAAGCAGCGAACTCTGTAGCTCTCAGTAAGTGATTGTGGCAGGGAGAGGGGCTGTGTGGTGGTACCGTACTCATGCCAGCACACATCAAACAGACACTTTACCCTGCAGCTCAGCTTGATACAAGAACATCAATCCAAGCTTATCCTTCTGTCTGCACATAGAAAGTGAGCCGTCCTCTCTCACAGTCCAGAAACACTCCTAACCGCTGCGGGTGGCTGTGAAGGGCAGCCTCATGCAAACGGCCTTCCCTAAATCCAACCTCTGATTTGAGTTTGTGCCCAACGTGTTTTCTAACATTATATAGAAAGAATTTCCCCTCAGGGATCAATAATGCCTTTCTGTTTTCTTATTTTTCTATCAATATGAAAAGATGTTTCTTTTTTAATTATGCCTGTGCATGAGAAGAATGAACAAACTTATATTGATTTGAGTTGTAATGCTTGAAACAATATTGGCATGTCAGTGAAATTAAATCCTTTCATAGCTTAATATTTTAGCTGAGGGAGCTTTCTCAATCTCTCTCTCTCTCTCTCTCTATATATATATATATATATTAATAACTTTAATAACTGTGCAGCAATGATTTTAGTGAATTTTAGTGAAGTTCTTGTCAGTTTCACTACAGGTGTAGTTCATTACTTTGACTATCCACTAACGTTTGACAACCAGAAAGTGTCACATGTATTGGCTTTTTCCTTTATTGAATGGGAAAGTGGAGAACAGGAAAAGAGACGAGGAACTAGACTGGGGTGTGACTCAAGCTGGACTCAAACAAGTCCACACACTATAAAATCTAATTAGTCAGGCTTACTAAAAAAAGAAGAAGCATGCAAACCGATTGCCTTAAAAAAAGTTAAATAGGAATAGTATGTTGTACTGACAAATGCTTAGTTAGTATAGTTCACTTACACGAGAGTTCTAGTAACTAAAAAAGAACTGTAGGGAGTACTTGATAATTTACTTTAGGTTTACTCTTGAGTTAGTATAGATCAAGGGTGGCGAACGTCGGCCCTGGAGAGCCGCAGTCCTGCAGAGTTTTGCTTCAACCCTAATCAAACACACCTGAACAAGCTAATCAAGGTCTGAAAGGTTACTAGAAAGCTACAGGCAGGTGAGTTTCAATTAGGGTTGGAGCTGAACTCTGCAGGGCTGCAGCTCTCCAGGACCGGAGTTCGCCACCCCTGGTATAGATACTCAGAATTACTAACTCCCAGGGTGCATTGCGGCATGAATAAATTATGCAATTGCTTTGTTTTACTTTTGTTTGTTTTTTTAATTTGTCAATTTTATTTGCTGTCTTGTGTCAGTAGTAGCACAACAAAAAGAACAAAAAAAATGGCTATTGTTACAATTAATAAAATAAATCAAATTAAATTTTTACCATTGTTGTGTTTGCTGTGCTGCATGTTGAAGACTGTGTGGACCCTGTGAGCATGGTCAATTGCAAGATACTGCTACAATTATTAAAGGACTATATCAACCCAATTAAAAGCTTCACAAGGAGTTTATGAAAAACAAAAAAAATTGTAAAAGATAGTTAATCAACATGCAAAATAGACTAGATAATTATTTAATTAGAAGTTAGGTCACCTTTTAAAAGCAATCTATTTATTAATTCCCTTCCTTTGAAACCTAATAACTGTAATTTAATGTTGCATTGTTGCATTTATAGGAAGTGAATTATAATGATATAAATGAAGTTCCAAGTGCCCAACCAAAGGGAGCACTAATCACTATAATGGTGAGTTCAAACAAAAACTTTTTTTTTAGGAAAATCAACATCAATTTATGAAGTCAGCTTATGTGATGTTCTCTTAAATGTTTCAGTTGTATTGACATTTCAACATTCAAGATGACTTTGGGAAAAAAGTGAATGCATCTAGAAAAAGAGAACTGCAGAAGTGGAGGAAATGAGTGAAAAGTGTATTAAGAATTGCCCCGCCTTTTCTTCTTCTTCTTCTTCTTCTTCTTCTGTTTTGTTGTACAATAGCAACATATTAGTGCACTGCTGCCTCTCACTGGTGTATTAATGTCATTGGTTCCTTTGTGGCTACTTGAATATTTTAAGTAAGCATCACTCAAAGCACTAAGTAAATTGTTTTATTTGCCTTGAAATTAGCTGTAACTTAATAAAACCTAGTAAGTATAACAACTAATTAAAGATAACTAATTATATTTAAGTAAGGTAAACTGTTGAATTTTACAGCACAACATACATTCATATACAGAATGTCAGAGCAATGCACTACATGCCACAACGTAGGTATGATTCATATTTTTATAGTTTTATAATTAATTTTCATATTTCTTTTTTAATTGGAATTCTGTGTCTGTGACAACAGTAAACAAACAAAAAAAATCTATTAATAAAAAGTATTTCTAGAGTTGTAACTATTGCTGCGTTCTCAAAACTCTGGCCCTTTGATAATACCTAGAATATCAAAATCAGCTGTGGGCGGCAGATCCTTTTCCTATTTAGCGCCCAAACTCTGTAATAATCAGCGTTGTCCAGGAGGCAGACACACTCTGTCAGTTTAAATCTAGATTAAAGACCCATCTCTTTAACCTGGCATACACATAATACACTGTCGCATTTCTATAATTCAAATCTGTTAAAGGATTGTTAGGCTGCATTAATTAGGCCAACCGGAACCGGGAACACTTCCCATAACACCCGATGTACTCGCTACATCGTTAGAAGAATGGAATCTATGCTAATATTAGTCGGTTTCTTTCTTATTCCGAGGTCACCGTAGCCATACGGATCCAGTCCATATCCAGACCAGATGGTGGATCAGCACCTAGAGACGACCTCTACAGCCCTGAATGTCAGCGGAGACCATGTCAACTAGATGCGTCCCAGAGACAGATCCCCTGTGAAGACCGCGTCACCTCGACAACCATCGGCAGTCCTCTGCACCTGTGTTGCAGGCTGGAATTAAACCACACTATTCTGGTGTTGTCTGGCCAGAGGAGAACTGGCCCCCCGACTGAGCCTGGTTTCTCCCAAGGTTTTTTCTCCATTTCTGTCACCGGTGGAGTTTCGGATCCTTGCCACTGTCGCCTTCGGCTTGCTTAGTTGGGGACGCTTGACTGATTGCACAGACACTATTGGAAGAGAGCTGAACTGGATGATGCCATCACTGAATCATCAATGAACTGACTTTAGCTGGAAAAATGACTCTGTTATTGTCTTCATGCATTATTGACAAACTATTTTCCTGTTTAACACTGTAAAGCTGCTTTGACACAACCAGTATTGTATAAAGCGCTATACAAATAAAGGTGACTATTCTTTAATTCTTATAGTTAAAAATTCAATTCTACAAATTATTTATATGGAATAGTTAACTAGTCTGATGATTTGATCTAACTAGTTGTTATATTAAATTACCTAATTTTCAAAGTACTGTAGTTCTACCTATATAAAGTAGCTGTTCTAATAGTTCTGTTTTGTTATATAATCAACTGTTCTCATGGTTCTGTAGATATAGTAGTTGTTATATAGAATGATTAACAAACAGTTCAAATCGGTTGCGGTAGGTTGCGATGCAATTGTGTCCAAGCACCGGTGCCACCTGGTTGGATAAACTGTGTCTCCTCTCACGGGCCTGTAAATACTCATCTAGTCTGACTGGCAGTGCTTATGGAGCCTGTGGGGAGGTTGCCTCTGCCCTGCACGTTATGGCGTTACTCCATCAGCACCAGCCTCCACCCAGGCAGCATCATGGAGCGTGTCACAAGCTGGGCGCCCAGCCTGTCCAGGCCCCCACCAAACCTGGTGGGAAGTGTAAGTGCAAGAGGCCCTGAGACGGGCGACCCAGAGATGGAGGGAACAGCTCTTCGGAAGATGGTGGCCGCACCACTCCCTCCCCCGTAGGAGGGCCGGGTGGAGAATCTTTTATTTCATTTTATTTCTGTTCTGCCGCTGGCCCTACAGCCAGTGGTACCCAAACGGTCAAAGAAAGAGCAGTTTCCTCTATCTCTGGGTCTCAAGAGGTCACGGAGGGCGGTGGACGGTGCAGAGCCGCACCATGCTCATCCTCCTCTTTCACCAGCAGACAGCAGTAAGCGGTTCGAGAACACAACCAGGCATCCTCATGCACCCTCTGTCCAACCGTGTAACCAGGTAAATGTTGCATCATACACTCACATCCCACTTCAGGCCACCACTGCTTCATGCTATTCATGTCCCAGGTGTGCTCAATCATGTGGCCGACGAGCTCTCACGAGCAGCACTTTTTGGAGAATGGAGACTCCATCCCCAGGCAGTCCAGCTGGTTTGGAGGCATTTAGGAGCCGCTCGGGTAGACCTGTTTGCTTCTCCAAAAACAACCCACTGCCACCTGTTCTACTCCCTGACCGAGGGAACACTCGGCACAGATGCACTGGCACACAGCTGGCCCCGGGGCCTGTGCAAATATGGGTTTCCCCCAGTGAGCCTACTTGCACAGACACTGTGCAAAGTCAGGGAGGATGAGGAGCAGGTCCTGTTAGTTGCACCCTATTGGCCCAACCGGACCTGGTTCCCAGAACTTATGCTCCTCCCGTCAGCCCCTCCCTGGCAGATTCCTCTGAGGAAGGATCTACTTTCTCAGAGACTTGGCACTTTATGGCACCCGCATCTGGACCTCTGGAAACTCCATGTCTGGTCCCTGAACGGGACGCAGAGGTTCTAGTTGACCTACCCCAGGAGATAGTGGATACCAACACTTTGACGCGAGCACCGTATTAGAGACAAGCTTATTCCTTGAAGTGGAACCTGTTCGTCGAGTGGTGTTCTTCTCACCGAGAAGACCCCCGAAAGTGTTCCTTTCTGCAGCAGGGGTTGGAGCGAAGGCTGTCTCCCTCCACCCTCAAAGTTTATACTGCTGCAATTTCTGCATACCATGACCCCATAGGAGGTAAGTCGATAGGGAAGCATGACCTGTGCGTCAGGTTGAATCCTCCTCGTCCTCCCTCCATACCCTCTTGGGACTTGGCCCTGGTGCTAAGAGCACTCCAGGGTGCCCCCTTCAAGCCTTTGCAATCGGTAGAGCTAAAGATTCTATCTTTGAAGACTTTGCTCCTGGTTGCATTGGCCTCGATCAAGAGGGGACCTGCAGGCATTTTTGGTCAACAGATCGTGCCTGGAGTTTGGGCCTGCTGACTCGTATGTAATCCTGAGACCTCGGGCCGGCTACGTGCCCAAGGTACCTACCACTCCCTTCAGGGATCAGGTGGTGAACCTGCAAGCGCTGCCCCCGGAGGAGGCAGACCCAGCCCTGGCTTTGCTCTGTCCCATCCGCGCTCTGCGACAGTACGTGGACCGAACTCAAAGCTTCAGGACCTCAGAGCAGCTCTTTGTCTGTTACAGAGGCCAGCAGAAGGGAAAGGCTGTCTCCAAGCAGAGGATGGCCCACTGGATAGTGGATGTCATCGCCTTGGCTTACCAAGTTCAGGGTGTGCCCTACCCACTTAGGTTGCTAGCTCACTATACCAGGAGTGTTGCATCCTCCTGGGTGCTGACACATGGCCCTTCATTGACAGATTTTTGTAAAGCTGCAGGCTGGGCAACACCCAACACGTTTGCTAGATTCTATAGCCTTCGTGTTGAGCCGGTATCCTCCAGAGTTCTCACCTCAAATGGGTAGAAGCACCGAGAGGCCCCGGCTTGTGTCAGCTTGCTGCATCATAGTGTATTGCTATTTGTTTTGCTCCAGAGAGTTCCATATTGGGCAAACCTTGTTGAGTTTCTCCAACACCTTTGGCAGCCAGATGTGGTGGAGCATCTGGTCCTAGACCTTCGCTTGTTGTATTCTTGAAAACCGGTGTTAGGCTGGGTGCCCATATGTAGTGTGTATTCTTCCATGGTATAGCTTTAAGCCTGTGTTTTCCCTTCTCTGCAATGGTGTAGTCTCTTTGAAGCCACCCCAGAGACTTCTTTTTCCACTGGAAAGGGTATGCATTCCCAGTGTTATCCAAAGGTCACTGAGTGGGTTGTGCAGGAACAGCAGTGATCTGCCTTCTCTGCATAAAGCCCTGTCCCATCTTCCGCTAGTAGTAAGGGATCGGGAGGCATATGCAGGGCACTGGAAGGGGCAGCATCAGTGGCGCTTTGGTAGGGATTTCCAATTCATCGGTCCTCGACGTCACGTCAAAGTGACCGACTGAAAGGGAACGTTTCGGTTAACCTCCTTCAATGAACGAGGGTTACACAAGTAACCGAGACATTCTTTATAACTTTTCTTTGTTATACAAAATGATTAAGAAATGGTGCTAATAGTTCTAACTAGTTGTTATATTTAACAGTTCTCATAATTCTGCACTTCTAACTATTCTTTAGTTGTTATATAAAATAATTAATAACTATTCTAACTAAATTATCTCAAATTGTTCTAGTTTTAACTAGGTGTATTTAAACTATAGTTAACTTTTCTAATAAAAACTTGTTATGAATAGTTAGCTAAGAGTTCTAGTAGTTCTACGATACGATACACTTTATTGTCAGACTGAGTCTGAAATTTGTCTTACGTTACAGCAGGTTCACTCAAGGTTACAATACTTTATCACATAAACAACATAATGCAGAGCTTTCACACATACAAAAAAAAAAAAAGGACATTTACTTTTTATATGAGTTATTCAGCGCTAATACAGCTTGATGTACAAATGAATTCTTTAACTTAATTCGGCTGTATCTTGGGACCTTATATCGTCGATTAGATGGCAACAATCCAAATTCATTCATCAACACATGATTAGGTTCAGAAACAATGTTATTAGCTAATCTTACAAGATTATTATGGTAAGATAGTTCATATGCTTTTTGAAGTGGCTGACCCACAATTTTGGAGCAAATTTTTAGTAAGTTCATTAGCTTTGTTTTTACTAACTAACTAACAGATAGACTCATATACCAAACCGAATTACAGTACTGCAAGACACTCATGGTTACAGACATAAAAAACAATAAAAGAATCTGCTTTCTTGCTCCAAATGACCTCAATCTACGAAGAAAGTAAATTCTTTGCATTGATTTTTTTACAGATACTATCTATATGATCTCTCCATGATAGTGTTTTGTCTATCCATACTCCTAGGTACCTATATGCTTCTACTTGTTTGATGTTCTCTTCATGTATAACAACAGGTGTTGTATGAATGTCAGCAACAGGCTCTAGTACTATCTCCTCAGTTTTTTTTAAATTAATACTGAGGGCATTGTTGTCACCATGTGATAATTGTTAAATTATCAAATGATCTCATAGTTCTGTATAACTTCTTAAACTTCTAAATTCTTTACACATTACTGATTAACAAGCAGTCCTAATAGTTTTAGCTCTAACTAGTTGTTATATTGACTATTTAACTGTTTTCATAATTCTAACTATTTTTTTTAGTTGCTATATAGATCAAATAACAAACTGTTCTTATATTTATAGTTTTCAAAGCCAACATATTTCTCTTTAAGCTGCTGCTTCTCTGAGACCAAATTTCTAAATGCAATTTAAGCTTTAACCACCATATTCAGCTCAGAACTTCAGACTCTTCTGATTTGGGCTGTTATATCTTTTCTGCCTGGGCAGACTAAATCATGCTAGAAACGTGCTAGCAATGTGTTAAATCATTATAGCAGCATGCTAAAACATGCTAGCAATTTGCTAAACATACTAGAAACATGCTACTAGCAATATATAAAACATGTTAGTAACATTTTATTAACTTCCCTGACTTCTCCAAGTAACAGCTTCAAACTTAAAGCTTTTCAAAGTTATTTTAAACTTTCAGACCTAGCTTTATCAAGCCAACATCAAAGTTTGTCATCAAACTTTACTTATCTAGCTCTAACTAGTTGTAGTTGTAACTATGCTAGATAAAACATTTATCTAACTCTTCATTAAGAATAATTCTTGAATCAGTTCAGAAGGCTTAATGGTTCTTTTCCCAGTAATTGTAACTATAACAGTTTGTTCAGATGTTTTTGTTGTTGTTGTTTTTTTCTGTGGGTTTGTAAAGGTGTGCTCTCTTCCATCTGCCCAAACTGCCTCTATTGTGCTGTGTGTTTCTTAAGGGCTACGACCTTCTTAACCAGAGTTTGCTTATGCCCTAAAAACAGTCATTCTGTTTCATCCTAAATGTTGAATCACATCATACCGTGGTCCAAAACTCGAAAGTACCACATGATAGTTCTCTATCTGTGCTGAGCAGGACCAGCTTTCCCATAGCAGTACAATCTCTGAGTGGTTCCAGATCACCTTCAGAGGAAAAGGCCGTTTATCATCACACTCTCCAGCCACTTAGTCATTCCACTTCTTCTCTCAACCTCTGATTCCTGCTCTTGACCCGAGTGTTAATGCTTCTGCTATCGAGAGCAGATTACAGGCCTGACAGCCAACGAGGAGTCAGAAGGAATTCAGAAAGAAACTCTCTTTCTTTGTGCTTCTCAAGTGTCAACACACAGCAGCAGTCACATGTTTGTCGACATAATTGTCGATCAGGTCACAAAGTTTGGTCAGGAACAAGAATTGCAGCACTACCAATGACAATTTTGATGTTGTTTGTAGCCTAACTTTTTTTTTCTCATAGAATTTATGGTGTTTGATTGCTGCAGTAACAACTTGCTTATGTCAGTGTTGTTTTAAATTTTTCTAAAGTTATTTTCATTCAATATTTAATGCATTTTGTGTGTGTGTGTGTGTGTGTGTGTGTGTGAGAGAGAGAGATAGAGAGAGAGAGAGAGAGAGAGAGAACCACTTTGAGCTAAATGTTGTACAGATCTTGTGGTCTTTGAGACTACATAAACACGGCTTTGGTTTTGTTGTTGGTCTGGTTCTCAGCTTATGGTCTCAGACAAGACCACCGCAGCGATAGTCTTGGTGTACTCTTAACTCTAACTTAAATGTATTCGGAGATCCTGATACCCGATTAGTTTTGAGAAAGCCCTGCTCTCACGGACTCATGTAGTGCGCATTACGGACACTAGAGGGCGGCATTACAACGTGTTTCTGTCACTAGCATTACTAAAGAGCTGACGCTTCGAATCTAAAAGCGCTGGACAAATATTTGTATAATAAACTTGTATAATAAACTACTGTATTAAGAAAACGACTAAATCCATCATATGAACTATAAGTCGGACTTACATATTGTTTTTTATAATAAAAATATCTGCTCTATAATTGTGTATATACAGTATTATGTTTATTATGTATTATTTTCTATTGCTTTTAAGAGTGTTCTACACTGACAAGGCAAATCTAACATCTTGGTAACATTATTACTTTTTGCCATAAAATGTTGCCATCTTAAGTTGTAATGTACATTTCAAATTAATAAATTGTTAATGAATCATGTAGTTATACAGTACTGTTTAAAAGTATGGGGTCAGATATATATATATATATATATTTACTTACTTTTTTTAATTAGTCTTCTCATTAAGTCATTATATTGTTCATTCAGACTGATTCGTGAATGCAGAACACGCATGAACACGAGAGGCAGGATTTATGGATTTATCCATAAACCAATCACAGCCAAACATAACCAGTCATATCCAATCATATCTCGATGGAGGCATTGCCTCCTCTCACACGTGACTTTCCCCCATTCATTCTCAATTACCCCCCACTAAACCCACCGCACACATTTGGGGGTCTGCTAATTTCCTTAATTATACGACAAACCCTATTTAACTGGCAGCATTCCTCCAATTTTCACTGAGATTGCAAGATGGTGGGCCGCTCTAAGGTGACTGAAACCCTGCAACAGGAGGTTGTCTAGATGAAGGCCAAAGTGATGACCCTTTCAGCCTCTGCAGGAGAAGTTTGTCATTCCAAATCTATGATTTCTAGAATATTGCAGGTTTACAATGACAATAATTCATTCAAGTCCCCCCAAAAAGGCTGGTCATCCACATAAGACAAAAGCAGGAGAAGACAGGATAATGTGGAGACTCTCAAAGGGGAATCGGTTCAGCACTGCAGCTGGAATTGCTTGCCAGTTCAGCACTGAACAGGGTAAGGATCTGTCTCACGTTTAAGAGAAGTCGGACTGAAAGCGCACTCTGCAGTGACCAAGCCTCTCATCAGCAGAAAGAATCAAAAGGCTAAGCTCACCTTTGCTGAGGAGCATGTTAGTTTAATTGGGTCAGATGTGAAACATTATCTTCGGCGTCAAACTGAGGAAAGACTGAAGCCCAAGGGCGTAAAGAAGTCAGTGAAAGGTGGAGGAAGAAGTATCATGCTTTGGGGGATGTTTTCTGCACCACATGGCAGGTGAATGCAAATGTTTATCAGAACCTCCTTCAGCAACATGCGATTCCTTCCCTGCAAGCATCTCCCAATCAGCCTACAATTTTCATGCAAGACAATGTTCCTGTAACACTACAAAACAGGTAAGGCAGTGTCTTGAAGCCAAGAACACTGAAATAATGAAATGGCCGGCCCAGAGTCCTCATCTAAACCTGATTCAAATTCTCTGGAAAATCCTTGGCTACAAAGTTATGGCTAAGAAACCCACTACAGTTACCGAAGAAGAGACTGGAAGAAGAGTGGAGCAAGATCACAGCAGCGCAGTGCGAGAGACTAGTGATGTCCTGCGGCCGCAGATGAGCTGAAGTCATCTACACTTCCTACTCATTTCTGACAGCTGTAAGTCTCCAAAATTTTAGTTGTAATCTTTCGCGCTACAGTGATTACCGTTCTCTAATTTTGATCACTGTTCTCCACAAAATAAAAGGTTTTTGTTGAAATGCTTTGTTTTTTTTACATTTTAGTGTAACAAAGGTATACCTACAGCTAATATTCCTTCAAATTTTGAGCCGATGAAGACTAACAATATTTCCAAAAAAAATCAAGTATTTAGAGATAGTTCTCTAATTTTGATCTCCACAGTGTGTGTTACGGGGCGACAGAGACGTGAGACGTGCGGATCCATCTGCATGCTTTTATTTAAAGGCGTGGTCATGAAACAGGCATGGGTCGATACACAGCAAACAGTAATAGAAGAGGCAAGACGAAGAGTAATCCAAAGGCTAACGTGGGTCTGAGATAGGCAAACAATGTCCAGAGAGCTAGGCAAAAGAAGAATCCAAGACACGCAGGAGATCAGGAAACGGGCACAAAACTAGACGTGACTAGACTAGAGCTAGGAACTAGACAAAACTCGGAAAGGAAATGGCAACGTTGCTATCACTGACGTGGCGATAAGCGCAAACAATACTCGGCAGTGAGGAAGAGGAAGTCCATGGCTTATAAAGTGTGTTGATTGGTTGCAGGAGAGTCAATGTAACGGAAGGGTGACCTCTGGTGGCGATCGAACGTAAGTCCATAGACAGGATTCGTGACGGTGTGTGCGTGCATATATATATATATATATAATTTATTTATCTTTTCAAATAGTTGCTGCGCTATTAATCAAAGAATCTGGAAATTTTTCACAGTTAATCATAATCATTAATCATAGTTTCCACAAAAGTATTAAGTGGAGAAATCTTTCCAACATTGATGATAATCATATGTTTCTTGAGCAGCAAATCAGCATATTAGAATGATTTCTGAAGGATCATGTGACACTGAAGACTGGAGTAATGATGCTTAAAATTCAGCTTCATCACTGGAATAAATTACATTTTACAATATATTCAAATTGGAAAGTTTTTTTTTCCCTCATTGCAATAAACATTTCACAAAATGACTGATATTCACAATGTAATTCTATGCATTTTAAACAAGGATTATTTTAAATTAAGTGGTGTTATGAAGTTTAATAACTTTCACATGTCTATTCAGATGATCTATGAAGAAAGCACTCCACACACTCCAAACAAATCTTTGTTTAAAATCACTTTTATTTCAAGATTTTTGAACTCCTACAGATCGTAAGGCATCTGCACAAAGCACAGTTTCTGCAGAGGTTTAAAAAAATCCTTTCCCTCAGATGGTGGACGGGTTTCAAACCAGGTTTGATTTAGATGTTTTTTGCTGTTTCCCCCTCCCCCCCTCCTCTTTATTTATTGATATATTTATTTTTTCATTTCTCAATAATCTTAAATTACAGCTATTATATAATTTCATACTCTTGATTTCTTACAGCAGTCAGACGACGTGAGAGCAATGACAGAGAAAAAGAGTGTTTAAAATCCATTAAATATGTACACAGAGGCTTCACATCACACGCACACACATGGCAGGCTAAACAGTACTATGAGGGGAGCAGACCACATCCACATGATGTGTTGATGCATCTATTTACAGGTCCCTATACTGACTACACGATGACAAGAGCTTCTCTCGTATGAGGAGGCATCGGAGGAGAAAGTATGCGTCTTGTTTTTACCTTGACATTTTATTTCCATTGGCTTGTTTTATGATAAATGGGTGAATCAACCTGTCCGTAATGCAGGGCCAGTGAAGGTCTGTGTGCATCCAACTACACTTTAATCCAGGACGAGTTTTGAACTTCAACCTAAAAGAGCATTTGTACTGCGCTTGACATGTAAAGGCCCTGACTGAACTGGTAGGACGTCACACAGGGGACGAGGTGTGTGATATGGACGTGATGAACATGAGAAGGGTTTGCGTGAGAGGAGCTGACATCGTGCGTCTCCGGGGAATGATCTAGGCTACTTGGACACTTTGACACGGAAAATGACGCGGCCCAGGAACTTGTCGCGGTCGTCGCTGTTGAGCAGGTCCGAACCCTCCACCTTGCACTCGATGGTCAGCTCAGAGTTATAGTCGTCCTCGGCCAGCAGCAGCTTCACGGCTACAACCGGCTGGACGTAGTTTGCCTAATGGAGGGAAGAGACAAAGACGGCAGAAACAGCAAAAATACTTGTGCTTAATACTTAAAAACAAGCCCTGATTTTATCTTCTACCATTAACGACACAAACCAGACCAATGCAAATCATTAAAGTAACTTTAAATGATTTTATAGCCCATATTTTCTATGCATTTTATTAATATATAATAATTGTATATTATATAGATTTATTAGTAAAATTACGCAAAGTATATTAAAATAAAATATAAATTACATGAACTTTGTATATTTTCTATACATAAAAATATACATATATCTATATTCTAAAACTAATACACACCACACAATTTTATACGATTTATTGACAATGGTATATTGTGCATCCCTACAATTAAACAGTGATTTAGCTGTATTGTACTCACATGCAATGTCTTGCCATAATAGGGGAAGTAACTCTTGTCGAGTTTGCCCTCAATGGGGAAATACTGCATCTGCAGGGGAGTTTCTCTCTGTATCAGGAGAGAAACACGACAAAGGATGAGGTCACACTGCTGCACTTTACGGACAACACGTGTCATGTGACTCGTGTGCAGTTGCCAGTAGCAACAGACTGTCCTCACATCATTCAAACTGATGACACAAAGAAAAATAAGCACCCCATTCAAATGCACAGACCGCACATATCTGAATAAAGCAGGTTATACACAAATCCACACTGAAAGGAGGGAAAACAGGTTCTTATAAATGAAATTTCTGGCAGGATTTACTGTATATGAATGTACTGTATATGAACGCATGAATCCATCACAGTCATACCGTATATCCAGCAGTAGCAGGAAGCAACAAGCTGTTTCCACAGTTCAGGAACAGTTACAAGACTCCTAATGTGCATTCAATAACTGGTTCATCTTTCATTAAGTGAACCGAATGAGATGATCTGCTGTAAGCCGTAAGCTTCTGAAATGGTTGAGTATCTAGGAATAGGTCAAAGTGATGCATGCTTGCAGACAGTGTAGTCCAATGAAAAAGAAGATAATAAAAACAGTAAAAGATGCTGTTTTAAACAGTCATTTTAAAGCATCAGTCGTCTGAGACCATGATTCATGATTTAATAATCAAATTCAAAGAATGTAATTATTAAGAATCAGCACAGAAGCTCAAAAAAAAAAAAAAAAGTGCAGTGTTTCATTAGTTGCTTTCACACGAACAGCCTTTGCTGTAAATTTACAGCATGCATCCAGCAGTTTTCCATTTTTGATGCTGGTGCTGGGTAGATTACATGCAAATTGTAGTCTGTTACGGATTCCAGATTACATGTCAAAAACTGTAGCTGCTAACGTAATCTATTACATTACACATTTTAGGTAATATAGTTAGAGTACTTTTAGATTACTTTTGACAAAACTTGTTTATCACATTGATTTAAAAAAGGATAATCTTGTACCATATTGAAATAAAAACGCAAAGAGAAAGAAAACGTTCTATTTGTTGTTATTAACAACATGAAGTGCAATAAACATCAAAGTTTCTTAAACTGGGGTTTGTGAAGAAACTGCAGGGGGTTCATGAGTTTAATGAAAAGCAACCAATTAAATCATAAAAATGTGAAATGAAAATAAATAAGTTTAAAATAACAACAATGAAAATAAAACACATTTAAAATTATGAAATATTTTATTTGTTTACCTCCATGTCATGTGACCATTAACAAACATCAGAGAACCGTGAACATGCAAACGTGTGATTTACAATCTCAGGGGGTTCTTCAAGTAAATCTATTAGGTGAAAGAGGTTCGGCTGACACAAAAAGTTCCTGCATTACATGTAGGCTAAATAAGAAATAAATTTGAATTTGTGAATTTTAATGTGTGTTTAAAGGGGTCCTATTATGCTCTTTTACAAAGTCTTGATTTTGTTTTGGGGGTGTACTAGAACAGGCTCTTACTAGGTTGTTCGAAAAACACATTATTTTTCACATATTTTACATTATTACAACACCTCTCTCCCCAGTCTGGCATGAATTAGCTGGGCCAGTGTGTGTTGCCATTGGTTAGCTGGGCCAGTGTATGTTGCGATTGGTTAGCTGGGCCAGTGTGTGTTGCGATTGGTCAGCTGGGCCAGTGTGTGTTGCGATTGGTTAGCGTTTTTGAAAAGAGTTTTCTGTTAAATAAAATATTTCCTTTTGAATTGGACTTTGAACTTTGTAACTTTGCTGATCTTTTCTTAAGCTCAAACAGCAACATTACAGACTAACTAAAGTTGAAAAAGTGAAAAAGCATAATAGGACCCCTTTAAAAGACAAAAGCATGGGAAAATTTAAAGATGGAAAAAGAATAATTGGGGGTAATCAAATTATGAATAATTTATTGCTATTGTGTGAATAATATGTAATCAATAAAAAAAGTAACTAGTCCGATTACAAGTTTTTAAAAAAATTTAATATAATCTAAGAACTTACATTTTTAACATGTATAAAGTTAAGATGCTCCAAGAATACGTCTCAGCTTACTTATGTAACCATGGTTCCCTGAGTAGGGAACGAGACACTGCGTCCTCTAGGGGTCGCTATGGGGAACGCCTCGTCGTGACCCGTGTCTGAAGCATACATAGAAAAACACCAACTCGTTGGCCGGCGACAGCCATGACGTCACTACCGGTGCGACTATTATAATAATTCAGGTTTTGTATAAGTAAAATTACTAACGTTCTGAAAGAGCTGACACCATTACAAGTTGTCATTTACTCGTGTGTGAGGTAATTAATCATCTGGATTTAGTTGACATACACACACATTGTGCAGACTTTGGACCTCATTCATGAAACACAAGCACGACTAATTTGTGTAAAATGTTAATTAATCCATTCTTACGTAAACTGCTGCACTCAATTTAACTTGGTGTTTTACAGCCAAATTCAAATCTTGTATTCAATTTAATGTGAGAATTTTACACAAGAATGGTTTTAAGAACAATTTACACAAATTACCCTTTTCCAATTCAATTTCAAAAATGTACACAAGCATGGTTTTACAAACAAGAAATTTGCGCACAAATTACACAATTCCACAGATTTGCTCATGTTCAATGCATTACTGAGCAAGAATGATTTTATGAATATTTTAAACAAAAATGGTTTAACGAACAATTGTCACAGAAATGACAAGGATTCATGTTTGAATAGTTTGTTTCCATCTTGAACGAGGCCTATTGTACATTCACTGTACGTTTAACGATATCTGGCAAAACTTTTTTTTTGCAAACAACATGCTTTAATGATGTTTTGATGATGCTGTAGGAGTGTTATCAAAATGTATAAAACACCAGACATTGTTGCTTATGTGAACAACAGATGTGGTAATATCACTGGAAAAGTTAATACGGAAATGTAATCGTTTCATGTGTGAAAGTCCCATTGAAACATTGCAAGGTCTCTATAAGTGGAAGTTCATTCAGTAAGAAACGGCAAGATTGAAAGAGCAGGAACCATCAGCATAATTTAAGAGCAAAAGCATTAAAGTTCAGAGGACACAGAGATCCTAAGGAGCAGAGGGCACTTCTTTGTGTCCGCTGTATACCTTCAAGGGTCAGCTGCTGTGTGTGTGCATTGGGATGGGTGAAACGCAGAGCACAAATTCATAGTATGGCTGAGAAGAAAACAATGCCGCAGACAAAGGCGACAGGTAAATGACATGAACTTTATGTCAATCTATCACGGTTTTCCATTGTGGAGTGAACTGTGTAGGTTTACACAGCTTTTTACATGGATGTTGGTGTTTCGTATGGCATGTGTTCAGCTACATTAATGGTAGCTCCTATATCGCTGGGTTAGAGAGCTTATTTAGTAGGAGCTTATTTAGTCCCTCCAAAAGACGTTCCCAGTTCCTATGGTGCAAAAATGCCAAAAAGTGGGAACTTCCTCCATTAGATGTAGGAACTATGAAAATGTTCCTCCGGTGCAAAAGCCCCTATTCCATCTGTTCTTTAGATCATTAAAATGTTCTTCACACTAAGAATAAATGGTTCACTGAAAGGTTCAATGAGGAACCCAAAAATGGTTCTTCTATGGCATCGCTGCAAAAACCGCCTCTTGGAACCATTATTCTTAAGAGTACGGAGGGCCATCTTCCAGCAAGTTGAGTTCTAGCCCTAATAAACCCACCTGAACCTGCTAACCAAGGTCTTTAGGATCATTAGAAACATCCACGCAGGTGTGCTGGAGCTAAATCCCTGCAGGAAAGTGGCCCTCCAGTAGCAGGACTGGACACTCCTTGTCTGAAGTATGGCTATGCAAGACTACCCAACATGCCACCATTACATCACATCAAAGGTTTTTATAAATCTGACCACTAGGTCAGCGTTAAAAGAAAACATTTGCCAAGACTGGAAGCTTCTTCACTATGCTTAATAATGAACACGCAGTGATGCACATCCATAGTTTAGAGCATTCCACAATTTGCATGTGAATGCCAGATGTAAACAGAAATATTTCGATTGAATCAATTGAAAAAAGATGGTAATATCAGGAGTAAACGGGGCCTTCGGGGTGCCCATGTTGTGGAAGGACCCACCGCTACATTTATTTTACCTAGACACTACGCATTACGTTCTCAGTGACCGGGGATCTGAAGGTATACATCATTTCTAGAATGAGGGCAGTTAAAAGCACCAGAGACAAAGCAGTACAGGAGAGAAGCAGCAAAGAGATGGAAAAGGCCCGAGGCTAGGACCCTGAAGAAACAATGGGGGGGCTGGGGCCCAACATCTTACCCACCATTAAAACTGCTGGCCCTATAGGCAGCGTGGAGAGAGACCAGATACAAACAGATGTGTGAAAACGCAAGATGGAAAGACTCACGCACAATTAATTCAGACTCGCTCCATCATGTCACACTCATCCTGACATCGAACACTCTGAAGCTAGTAACACAAAGTGTGATTTGGGAATTACCTTGACTATGCAGTTGATATGTGGGTCTCCTCGTGGCCTAAGCCCAATCACCTGCAAAGGAGTATATGCAATGAACAAACATCCTTCTAAATTTAAAAACAAGTTAAATTTCTAAGATGCAACTGGAGCACAATGCATGCCGGATTGGAAGTTTTGCGTCCTTGCATAAGCACTGTGGCTCAATTTGTCTGAAGAACATAAGCTAACAGCTAACTTTGACTGGGAAGAGCGTAAAAACAGTGACTCACTCGATTCATCTTGACTAGGATGCATGGCTGACCCTCGGAATAACCAAAATTGCTATCAGCCAGTCCAGAGCACTGTCGTAGCTCACTTCTCTTGAACTGGCAAGCCTTCTTCTCCTCAACATCGTCTTGCTCAAAGTACATACCATCGGGACAGGGCTTGTTCGCCTCCTGCAGAGAGTCATTGTACGCTGAAGTAACAGATGAGAGAGAGTAGATAGTGAGATAAAGGTGTCAAGCTGGAAATCTTCAGCAACAATTTGTGACAATTGTGTGGTTGGGAGATGTCTTTCTTGTCAACAAGTGTGACCATTTTGGAAGTCTTTGAAAGCTCCAAATAAGAAAGATCTTAAAGACCCCAATATATGACTTGAGAAGCACAACATCCCTGTGTTGGAGCATTTCATTTAGTTAAATAACTAATAGTTTTAGTTTAAAATCTGCGTTCCGTTTGAAGTCAGAATTGGGACATTGTATCGTGAGGAAGGAGGACGACATAAAAAAGAACGGTCAACAAAGTAGCAGATTGCAGAGGACGCCATGTTGGCTTTGTCATGTGACCTTTCACTGCCATTCACAAGTCCTCTCCCTTGACCTCATGGGATAGAGAAGTGTCCATCAGATGTGCACTTCAGAATCATCAGTAGCAGGTCATCCCGGTACACTTCGTCTACTGTTTCATGAACACTACGAATACATACATACTTCTCATTTGACATACTGTTTTTCATCTACTATATAATAGGATATCTACTGTATATTTAGGCATCGGACACGTAATAGAGGAATTTTGACTTGTGTTTATCATTAGCCACATACTTGGTTGCTGAGAAGTTGTGGGATTTCCGCAAAAGTATGCAAGTGAGAATTCTGACTTCAAGAGGTGTTCTGGTCTTCCAAGAAGGAAGTAGGCAAGCATCAGACACACCACTAAACCACAGTTTGCTATGGCTAATGAGTGGTTGGTGGAATTAGGAAAGAGCAAGTGTTTTATCGGACAGGTTTTAGCAGATACACATGATCTCAAAACTAATAGACGTGGACTAAAAACCACAAGGCTGAATGCATGGGGTCCTTAAATGAGACACTTGTGACTGCTGTAGCTGATCTTTAACGGATCCATTCAAGAAAGACTTCACTTTCTGAGCTTTCTGATGGGGTGGTGACAGCATACAGCTGATAACAATTTGTGCAGTTACCAGGCAAACTCAAGTACGTTTAACCATCAACAGTGGGAGATCACATCCAAACCAGAGGCTACATAAGCAGGACATTGAGAAGTTTTTGTACGGAGAGATTAAAATATATTTGACTATGCCACCACCAAATGTATAATTTTCATAATATAGGTGATTTTATGTTGTCTTGTTTTTCTGCACAATATCTGACTGCTGCACCTCGTCCTCCTCCTAAATTCTTAAGTGTAGCTTTTGCTTGCCCAAATATGACCTTGATGAACAACAGTGCTACAAAAACACGTTAGTAAAAATTTGTCTTTATTTTATCTAAAATCTGGCCATATTAAGAATATCCTCCAAATAGGATTTGTTGCAAACATTTTATCCACCCACGCAAAGATAATGTTTGCTGGTTCTTAACAGAGTTGAATTCTTGATCATGTGCACTTGAGAGCTCTCAAAACCACATAAATGTGGCTTAAACTGGCTCTCAAAGCTCAGTCTTATGGATGTGGGTCTTGTCTTATGGTCTCGTTTGTACTAAAGGTGTCTATTTTTACCAAAGGTGACATTACCTCAACCCAGGGGTGTGGACTCGAGTCACTTGACTCGAGACTCGACTCGGACTCGAGTCCCAAATTTGATGACTTGCGACTCGACTCGACATAATTAAAGAAGACTTGAGACT
>NW_015633444.1:718656-731718 GCF_001515625.1 Sinocyclocheilus rhinocerous
ACTGGACCCTCCTTGTCTGAAGTATGGCTATGCAAGACTACCCAACATGCCACCATTACATCACATCAAAGGTTTTTATAAATCTGACCACTAGGTCAGCGTTAAAAGAAAACATTTGCCAAGACTGGAAGCTTCTTCACTATGCTTAATAATGAACACGCAGTGATGCACATCCATAGTTAAGCCCAATCACCTGCAAAGGAGTATATGCAATGAACAAACATCCTTCTAAATTTAAAAACAAGTTACATTTCTAAGATGCAACTGGAGCACAATGCATGCCGGATTGGAAGTTTTGCGTCCTTGCATAAGCACTGTGGCTCAATTTGTCTGAAGAACATAAGCTAACAGCTAACTTTGACTGGGAAGAGCGTAAAAACAGTGACACGCACATTAATTCAGACTCGCTCCATCATGTCACACTCGATCCTGACATCGAACACTCTGAAGCTAGTAACACAAAGTGTGATTTGTGAATTACCTTGACTATGCAGTTGATATGTGGGTCTCCTCGTGGCCTAAGCCCAATCACCTGCAAAGGAGTATATGCAATGAACAAACATCCTTCTAAATTTAAAAACAAGTTACATTTCTAAGATGCAACTGGTCACTTCTCTTGAACTGGCAAGCCTTCTTCTCCTCAACATCGTCTTGCTCAAAGTACATACCATCGGGACAGGGCTTGTTCGCCTCCTGCAGAGAGTCATTGTACGCTGAAGTAGCAAATGAGAGAGAATAGATAGTGAGATCAAGGTGCTAAGCTGGAAATCTTCAGCAGCAGTTTGACAACTGTGTGGTTGGGAGATGTTTTTCTTGTCTTACATGTAGGGCTGGGACAATAAACCGATGCATTGAGTTTCGTGGATCGATTCTGAGATTTTCGGAATGCATCGTGATTCTCTCTCGAATCGATTCTGAGCTTAGTTTTTAACAGCTGATGGCGCTCTAGGCTAGTTTTTAACCTCACACTCAAATGCTCACGAAGAAAAGCGCTTGTGCATTCGGCTGAGTAATGTAAGTGGGTAAATGTACTTGCACATTGGCTTTTATGCTTTTATGATGCAAGATTAATGTAAACACAGCCCACTGTGAACATACTTGTAATTCGCTTCAACCTTTTCGAACTTTATGAATGATTATTTTAGGTTTAAATGGTGCATGTGTAAGGAACTGGAAGCAAGCAGAATACGGCTATTTCTAAAGGACGCAGTGCCATCTGCTGTTAAAAACTAAGCTCAGAATCGATTCAAGAGAGAATCACGATGCCTTCGGAAAATCTCAGAATCGATACAGAATCATTTCTTGATTCGCGATGCATCGATTTATTGTCCCAGCCCTATCTACAAGTGTGGCCATTTTGGAAGTCTTTGAAAGCTTCAAATAAGCAAGAGCTTAAAGACCTCACAATTTGATTTGAGAAGCACAACATTCCTGTGTTGGAGCATTTCATTTTGTTGTAGAGGCAGGACATATCAAAAGTTTGTACTGCTCTTTAAATAACTAATCGTTTTAGTTTAAAATCTTCGTTCCGTTTGAATTCAGAATTGGGACATTGGATCTTGAGGAGGGAGGATGACAAAAAGAATTGTCAACAAAGTAGCCTGCTAGCAGCCGGACTGCAGAGGACGCCGTGATGGCTTTCTCATGTGACCTACGGCATCGGTTTCACTGCACTTTACTGCCATTCACAACTCCTCTCCCGTGACCTCATGCGATGTGCACTTCAGAATCTTCAGCAGTAGGTCATCCGGGTATCTTTCGTCTACTGTTAGACATACTACTCATTTTACGTACCGTTTTTCAATCGCCACATTATAGGAGTATCAATATTCAGGCGTAGGACATGTAATAGAGGAATTTTGACTTGTGTTTATCATTAGCCACGTATACTTGGGTGCTGCTTATCTCTGCAAAATTGCAGTTGTGGACTTCCGCAAAAGTACTCAAGTCGGAATTCTGACTTCAAGAGGTGTTCTTTGCAGTCTTCCGAGAAGGAAGTAGGCAATTGTCATACACACCACTAAACCACGATTTGCTATGGCTAATCAGTGGTAGGTGGAATTAGGAAAGAGCAAGTCTTTTATCTGCTAGCAGCCGGACTGCAGAGGACGCCGTGATGGCTTTCTCATGTGACCTACGGCATCGGTTTCACTGCACTTCACTGCCATTCACAACTCCTCTCCCGTGACCTCATGAGATGTGCACTTCAGAATCTTCAGCAGTAGGTCATCCGGGTATGTTTCGTCTACTGTTAGACATACTACTCATTTTACGTACCGTTTTTCAATCGCCACATTATAGGAGTATCAATATTCAGGCGTAGGACATGTAATAGAGGAATTTTGACTTGTGTTTATCATTAGCCACGTATACTTGGGTGCTGCTTATCTCTGCAAAATTGCAGTTGTGGACTTCCGCAAAAGTACTCAAGTCGGAATTCTGACTTCAAGAGGTGTTCTTTGCAGTCTTCCGAGAAGGAAGTAGGCAATTGTCATACACACCACTAAACCACGATTTGCTATGGCTAATCAGTGGTAGGTGGAATTAGGAAAGAGCAAGTCTTTTATCGGACAGGAATGTGTAAATGCCTCTGAGCAGCACATAACGTCTATGTTTCTGGTCTATTTTCCCAGAAAAGAAAGACTTTAAATATGTTGGTTTTAGCAGACACACATGATCTCAAAACTAACAGACACTGACTAGAAACCACAAGACTCCACTTTTGATTGCACGGGCTTCTTAAATGAGTCACTCGTGACTGCTGAAGCTGATCTTTAGCTGATCTATTGAAGAAAGACTTCAATTTCTAAGCTTTCAGGTGGGGTGGTGATAGCATACAGCTGATAACAATTTGCACAGAGAACAGGCAAACTCAAGTACATTTAACCATCAACAGTGGGAGATCACATCCAACCAGAGGCTACACAGGCAGGGCATTATTTGAGAAGTTTTTGTATTGAGAGCTGCAAATTAAATGATATATTTGACTTTGCCTCTACGTAATGTATAATTTTCATAATATAATGGATTTTAAGTGATCTTGTTTTCTTGCAAAATATTTGACTGCACCACATTGTCCTCCTCCTAAATTCTTAAGTGTAGCAGTTGCTTGCCCCAAATATGACCTTGATGAACAACAGAGTTACAAAAACACCCATGTTAGTAAAGATGTCTTTATTTTATCTCAAATCTGGCTGTATTAAGAATATCCTCCAGATATGATATGTTGCAAACATTTTTATCCACCCATACATAGATAATGATTCTTGATCTTGTGCACTTGAGAGCTCTCAAAACCACATAAACATGGCTTGGTCTGGATCTCAATGCTCAGTCTTATGGATGCGGCTCTCGTCTTGTGGTCTCATTTGTACTAAAGGTGACATTACCTCAACCTCACAAGAGTTCAGGGTCTTAGCTTCTTGGTTCTCCATTTCAAATCATTCAAATGGACTGCCTGGTTCTTGGAGCATCAGCTCATGGTCTGGATCTGGTTCTCGAAAGGTCTAGTCTGGCTCTGGGTCTCGATCAGGGATTCGCTCCAACCCTAATCAAACACACCTGAACAAGCTAATCAAGGTCTTCACGATTACTAGAAAGTTACAGGCAGGTGAGCTCGATCAAAGTTGGAGCTAAACTCTGCAGGAAACTGGACCTCGAGGGCCAGAATCGAGAACCCCTGGTCTGTACTGAGAACATTCTGTTACTAAAAGATGTTGAGGAAGGGGGGGAGCTGAGGGTGGAAAGAAAAAAAGATCAGTGGGAGGAATAAATTGACACTTAGGGAAGGATGAATGATAGCGAGAGAGAGAGAGGGAGAGAGAGAGAGAGAGAGAGACCTGTGAGCTGTGTCTCACTTCGCCGGGTTTAACGGCGCTCATAATCGAGCAAGAGGAAGGAATTGGAGCGCTCATCTCAACCACTGTACACAAGTGTGTGGGCTGCAGTGTGTACCACTGTATATGTGTGTGAGGCTAATGGATGATGTGTAACACTGCTGAGACTGCTGCTGTGTGTTCTGATTGCAATGGAGGTAACCGTAAAAATAGCGGCGAATAAATCACATCATCTACAAGACACCACTACCGCACATTCTGTCTGTCCTGTTACTCTCAATGTTATTCACACGAATCAAAAATTGTGTTCATATAGGATTTATAAATCCTAAAAATCCTTTTAGAACCAGTAACTACACAACCAGATCAATAAATCTTAAAGGCAGGTACTGATCTGATTCTCTCTGCACACCATGTGGTCAGACATATTTTATTTTAAATCATTTAAATATTATTTCAAATATATTCATTTGAAATAGTTTAAAATCGTACTTGAATTTACGAACACGAAGACTGAATTTAATACATTGAGAATCCATTCACAAACATTTCAAGTATGATCATCACATCACTTATAAATCACCTATAAATAGCCTACACTATAAATAACATACACAGACATTTATATGTACACACATTCACAGAGAGATGTGTATATTTATAACAGCACATCTTGGTACAGTGAACCACCTACAATATTCCCATAAAGTGCCTGAGTTTTCCTTCACTAAAAAGTCTTACATCCATGTGCAAGTATAAAAAGAAACCATAAAGGCAAAGAGAACAAAAGGAGTGTCTGAATACGCCAGTCAGTGAGGAATTCTTTTAACAAACATAGTGGTTTCACAGAGATATGCATTGCAAAATTAGCAAATATAGGAGTAACCGTTTCACATGTGAGGTAGTGTTGTTTCACATGTGAGGTAGTGTTCATTTTGTCAGCTATTTTTAATTTAGTCTCGGTCTTAGTCTTGTGTCAAATGTAACTTTTAGTTTTTATCATATTTAGTCAACTTGTCCTGTTTTAGTCGACTAAATGTCTGAGCATTTTAGTCTAGTTTTAGTCAGTGGAAACTTAGACATTTTCGTCATATTTCCGTCTTACTGTATAATGGTTAAAATTATAAAAAAAATATTATTTTGCTCAATTTTAATTGCAATGATTGTTGTCATTTGGGAAATTTATTTGTACATTTCAGCAGAAGTTGCTATTTCACCAATAAGCACAAATCAATAGAATATCGACTCGTATGCATGGTTTATTTGACCTCATCTAGTGTACAGATTTATAACAGGATATCAATTAGAGGCTAAATAAACACCAAAGATTGTCTACGTTATGAAACTGGTGTAACAAAAACCTACTCTCAAATATTATAACAGAGAAATTCCTAAAAGTAATCCCAATAATTCCAAATAGCATTAATGTTTCTCTTTTAAAACAATGGCAACATGACTTGCTGCACAGAGGTTGCGTAAGTAACGTTACAATCTGCAACCACTATCGGGGGATTTGAGCTCTTGATATCTGGCAACCGCAAACATGAACACTCGCGTAATAGAGTCTTGAACAGCAGTCCGAAATGTTTTGGCAATAATAAAAATTAAAAGCTTTTGGTAAAGTTTTTGTTCTTTTAACTACATTTTAGTCTAGTCTTTTTTCATCAACAATATTTAATGTTGATATAGTCTCAGTTATCGTTTAATGACCTTATCATCTTGTTTTCGTCAGGGGAAAAAACTTCGTTGACGAACATTTTTCGTCATAGATTCCGTTAACGAAATGAACACTAATGTGAGGCTTGCTGTGACAATAGACAGTTTTGCTTTAACAGATTAGACGCAGGTGTGTGTACAAGTAGATAAATCGTGTGCATTGTCACCTACGGTTTGATTTTTTTTATTTTCACCTACGGACTTTTTTATTTTTGCGTCCTGTGGTGGAAACAAGTCTTCCATGGCATACTATTTTTATCTCACAATTAACTTTTTTTCTCACACTTGCGAGTTTATATCTCGCAATTCTGTTTATATCTTGCAATTCTGTGTTTACATCGCAATTCTGTTCATATCTCGCAAATGTTTATATCGCAATTCCGAGTTTATATCTCGCAATTGTGCTGAAAGAAAAAAAAAAAAAAAAAACAGAACTACAAATGGAATTGTGAGGAAAAAAAAAAAATTGTTTTTGTATCCCGTGGCAGAAACAGGTTTCCATAGCATACTATAATACTGCTTCTTCGCCTGCACTTTATAACATATGTGCAGTACGTGGGTTTTCTGTATATATGAAACATCTACATGACTTGACAAACATGACAAACAATGTCTAATGTCTAAACATGCCAAGGCCAATGCAGCATACTACTGTTTGAAAAACGTATTGTGGTGTTAAATTGTAGTTTTTCCACTTCAATTTCTTTTCATAGTACATATTGTTCCAAAGAGGTTTAACAAAGAATAATGTCTTAAGGCTGTGGGATTTTCACCTGGATTGGCCACTCGGTCCCTGTATGTGGGAGTGTGCTCATCCAGCGTCTGTAGCATCACCCACATGGTGAGACTGAACATTCCCGCCAGGAAGCCATAGAAGACCAGATAAAAGAGGAATATAAGAGCTGCAGAGAGAAGAAAGACGCATTAAAACACGGCAGAACGGTCACATGTACGGTTTGTTTCCATAACATTAAAAGTAACATTACAGACAAAGCCCATCAGGAGCAACAGGTGGTTAGTGCACACAGAGTCCACATCCAGAACACTCAAGAGTGCAGCATCTGGAGAGCATCACGTTTTATTCATGAATATTTGATAAACATCGTAAAAGCGGGAATTCATTCGAAATCATAAAGCGCGCAAAACCTAAGCTGAATGTCTAACCGGAGCAGGAAAGAGTCCGAGGTTCACACGTCGATCAGCACACGGTCGTATGGCTCGGGGCTCTGAAACTAGTAGTGCAACGGTGAGGATTAAACTAGTTCCGGCGGTTTGCTCTTCCATACGGCACAACTACACAAGGACGTGTCAGAACAGAAGGGAACGAGGTGGAATTGTAAAACCAGGAATGTAACAGTTGAATGCTCTGGAGAAAAGACAAACATATCTGCTCATTCCCAACAGGTGGAAAAGTAAATCATAATGAGGGACGGTTCACAATCTGGGAGAACGGCAGCCAGAAATGGTCGGGTCATATTTCACCTTACAATCATTATATTTGCATTATGAAAACGGAGCATATTTTGGGATGATTATCCTGATGGACTTTCGTGACAATAGATGTGACCGGATGTCTGAATCAAACCGGTCCAAATATAATTGGTTCGAGCAAATTGGATGAATCATGATTTGTTTGCATTTAAAAAAGATTTGATTCACAAGTTGATATTTCATTCCATATAAGTGAATTGCTACACACCTACTAATTACTGTAATGTGAAAAAGTCACAGAAAGAGTTGAAAATGGAAAAAGACAGAGATAAATCCCTTCAGAAACATGCATGTTTAAAAAGTATGAAGGGAGGGAAAAAAGAAAACAACTTTTACAACAAGCTAAATAAGAAAGGTTTCTTTGACAGGTAGCTGAAATAAAAGTTTAAGTTTTTATTTTATTTTATTTCAGTTAATGTTTATTTTAATGTATATATTTGAAGTGATTTTTTGGTTTTAGTTCACTGTAATAACCCTGCTACTGATACAGTACAGTGATGGTATCTATGGTGTTTCAGTATACCATTGTACCGTTTAAATGCTTTATTTACATACTGTGGTATTTCAATGGTACTCCAAAGTACGTGAAGGAATGCCTTGCTGTTACCATAAAAAAAAAAAAAATTCCACAGACGTCCAAACCGCAGCACAGAAACACTCAGGTGTTTGTAGGTGAATGTAGCGGCTCTTGGACAGAGAAACACACACCGGGTCTGACGTAAGGGAAAGAAATACTATTTGAAGAACAAGAAAAGCAATATAAATAGCAAGAGAAAATGCTAAAAGAGGGGAAGCAAAGGACACTGTGTATAAGAGCGTGAGACAGAGAAAGGCTCAGTTTAATCACAGATGCATTTTTTCTTTGCCGATGTCTCTGAGGTGGACTCTTACTATAAATAGCATCTGGGGGAGGACAGTTTAGTGAAGGCACAGCACTGGCCTATGGAGACAAACACATGCGCACACACACACACGCACTTTCTGCTTCTGCTGCCTGTCATAATATTCCCCCGGTGAATCAGTCTTAAAGTGTGTACCACACGCCACACACGCAAATGACAACCATCACTGGATTTCTCCAAAGAATTTACCTGCAAATTGAAAATTCTATACAAGGGTTAATGACATGATGCTCATTTATGCATCTGGATCTATTAATTTATTTATAAAATTCCACAAAAATCAATTTCATACAAACTGATGTAATTACACCTCTACGATGATAAACATGTTTTCAGCTTCTGAATTATAATTTATTAATTTTATTTTTTGGTGGCATAAAATAAGGTGATATTGCACTGAAGAAAAAAAACGTCCCAGAGACAGATCCCCTGTGAAGACCTCATCACCTCGACAACCATCGGCAGTCCTCTGCACCTGCGTTGCAGGCTGGAATTAAACCACACCATGCTGGTTTCGCCTGGCCAGAGAAGAACTGGCCGCCTGACTGAGCCTGGTTTTTTCTCCATTTCTGTCACAGATGGAGTTTCGGTTCCTTGCCACTGTCACCTTCGGCTTGCTTAGTTGGGGACGCTTGACTGATTGCACAGACACTATTGGAAGAGAGCTGAACTGGATGATGATGAACTGAATCATCAATGAACTGACTTTAGCTGGAAAAATGACTCCAAAGAAAGTACACAAAAAAGTACTGTAAGAACTTGGCACATTTAAACTAGATTTTTAAATTAATGAACACTTCTCCAAAAAGTGAAAAGCTTGTCATCATTTACTCTTCATGTCGTATGCCATTATTTCTCAGGTGGACCATGAGTTTTAGGAGTTAGTTATCCTTGTTGAGATCAGATGGGTTTGAAATGTCATGATGGTGAGTAAATGACAGATTTTCATTTTCACTTTAACCAACTAACTATAAATGTGCATGAATCCCATCAGAACGCAGAATCTCAGACAGGAGTTTTAAAAGGTGCTAAACAAAACTATACAACAACGAGAATTTGTTCTTTAATGGGTTTTGTTACAACTTGTACAGTATCTCTCACCTAAAAGAAAAAAAAAAAAAACTTTCCCCGTGATAAAACTCTTGTACTATATGATGAGACGTTGGCTAGTTTGATGGATGGGAGTGAAGAGTTATTAATCAGACTTGGCTCTCGTTAAATTTCCATTTAGCAAACGTCTAGACACGCTGTGCTTCTGTCTGCTGTGGAACTCATGAACTTTGACCTAAACAGGGGTTTCCTGCATTGGAAATATTTTGTCAGCCACCAAAATGAATCTTTGTCCCGCTAAAGCTTTATTTGATCATTTCATGTGATTTCTGGGTGATGTGACGGCAGTATGGCGTGCATGTTGATGACTGCGGGAGAGAACGTTTTTAAACCGAATTTCTTGGACCAAACTTATTCACCTTCTTGGCCTTTGTATGAAAAGTCTTTCTTAAAAAAAAAAAAAAAAAAAAAAAAAAAAAAAAAAAAAAAAAAAAAAAAAAAAAAAAAAAAAAAAAAAAAAAAAAAAAAAAAAAAAAAAAAAAAAAAAAAAAAAAAAAAAAAAGATACATTCTAATGATCTTATGTGGATTTGCTTTTAAACAGTCTTTCAACAATGTTCTGACAACAGGAGCATAAGGGCTAGCAAGCATTAGCTTAACAGCATCAAAACATGACAATTTATGAGATTAATTCCATGTTTTGCTCCAAAATTAAACGACAGCACATCAGTCGAGTGCTTAAAATAACCTCAGAGACCCGATGTGACTAATTATCATAGAATGAGACAAAACACAAAATTGCTTATTCTTATGAAACTGCACAAGATGGCTTGAACACAGATTAACCATATATTGTTGGAATCGTGTTTGGATTTCATGTTAATTGTGTGTATTGTCTTCATGTTTCATCAGCCGAAACGTTTCTATGTGCATGTTACCAAAGGCAAGTCGTTTCACTTGGCGGCCATCTTTGAAACCCTTCTCGGGCGGCTATTTGAGTCACACAAGCGCTCCTGTGTCTTTGAATGGGGAACATCAAATTCTGTTCAGCACGCTTCCGATTAAACTTCATATTTGATATCACCAATCAAATCTGACAACAACTGTCTCATAAATGTAGTTTCTCATGCTCAGATAGCAGTAAAAACAGCCCTCTACGAACATCTTGGCAATTGAATCGCCATTGGCTAGTACATTTTTTTATGTGTGTGTGTGTGTGCGCGTGTGATTCTGTGTGCTGGTTGTAAAATAAAATCTGAGTTTCAAAGATACACTTCCACTTTCTGCTAAACAAACAACAAAAGAAGGATGAAACTATATTTGAATTTTGACTGAATGGTTTGTAAAAATATTTTCATTTCATCAATTCAATTTAAACGCACTTTAAATAGACCACTAAATGCCCAGTATTATATGGCCAGTATTAAATGGTATTTAATTCATTCTAAAACATACTGAACAGTTATTTTTTTCTTCAAACGTTTTTGGATACAATGAAACTTTCTGATTCCAGATTTTTACCTGGAGCAAAAAAATTCTAGATTGAAGTTTTAGTGTAAATGTTTAAGAAAATACAGGTGAAAGTAGTAAAGATTTAAAATATCTGCAATTATATTGCAATTACATAATTAACAGTACTGGACAACATTTCATAAATTTCTAGATGAACAACAATTGCAATTTGGTTTTTAAATGCAATCTTTGTTTTCATTTTCTTATTATAAAATCGTTTTGCAAAAGGTCTTTTCCCAGAAGGCTAAGAAAATGCATAGACTTTGGGGTATATTTGAAATACAGAACATTTAATCTGATTCTAAGACTTAAGAAATTCCTGAATCTGAACATTGTATCATGAAAAATTATTGTTAATTGTTAATGATATACTTCAGTTTTGTTACATTCATGATAAACGATTTAAAAGTTTTGAGTTTGTAATTTTTCACAAGGTAAAAAAAATTATATCCAATCCAACAACATATATCAAATATCAACATCTGGCTCTAACAATTTGCGTCAATTGGAGACGAACATCAATCTGAACAACAGAAGACAGGAGGCGTGCAGTGGGACTGTTTGAAAACGCTCATTATTTTTGCAATTCAGTTTGAGGCATGATGGACTGACTAGCAGTTTCAAGGTATACCGCGATTTGAAAACCACTCAAATTTTCCATTTTTTGTTTCATTTCAGACTCTCTCTGTTCTGGACTTGAACAAACTGCATTGCAATCATTTTCCAAAATGTCCTTTGTGTGCAAATATTACGAAGTCTGCAAACGGCCGTTACCAGAGGCGCTGAAGACAAAGCAAATAAACATCTTGTTCATGTAGTAATAGTTTCATTCTTTCTTGTCTCTTGCTTAAAAAATAAAATAAATATTTAAAAAATTGGCTATCGCTATATGGGCCATTCTACAGAATTGGTGCAAACTGCTGTCCCACAACCAAAAAACACATTTAAAAAGCATTTAAGTATTCAAATCTTAGATGTTTACTAAGATCCTTCGATTCTCTATTGAAACCCACAATAATATTTAAAATATTAGTAAGCTTAATATATATAAAATCATCATTTATTGGGTACATTCAATTGGGAGGTGGCTGTCCTGAACCCGAACCCCTAAATTTCAACTTATGAAAATATAGAAATAATTTTTGTATTTTTTTTTTCACATTGTTTTTTTTTTTTTTTAAATAACTTTGATTCTTTTAAAAAGTGAAGTTCAAAAATATTTTATATTTTCTTTGTAAATTATGAAACTTTTTTCCATGGCATTTTCATGTCACTACCGCATCTAAAATTGTCTCTGCCAAAACATTTGGTGGAGTTCCGGAAATGAACAATTTTAGTATAGTTATGCAGTTTTTTAGTATGTTTTAGTATGCAAGTAAAAATTCAGTAATGTGATGTGGTCGCTACCAAAGCGTTACCGTCACTACCGAAACATGGGAGGTTTTGTCAAAAATAAAGTATACTGAATTATCAACCAAGATGTTGTTATGTTTTTGGTTCAATGTATATTCAAACTAATGGATCCTTAACTTTGATATCAGTATGATCAACTTTTTGCTTTTTACAAAGAAAGATTGGATTCAAAATACAACAAATCTCATAAATTACACTTGAAATATTGTTAAAAATGTAATTATTGATTTCCCTCTGAAAAAAAAAAAAAAAAAAAGCTAAAAAAGTATATTTACAATGCAGATGTAAGCAAAATCTTGATAGGTCAATATAACATTTCTAATTAAATTATTATTACGGTGTTTCGGTAGTGACAAATTTGGGTAGAGGACAAATATTCCAAAACGTTCTGAAAATACAATATGAGAATTAACTGCACAATTACTAGAAATGTGTACCTTGGATATTATACAATTTGCATACATACAATTTTTTTAGGAAAAAGACTTTTGATTCAAGACGTTATTAACGCTGATTTTGGACCAATTCTGTGGAATGGCCCATTATGCATCAACACTAAAATAACTAGTTGATTTTATAGCATCATTTTATATTATTCTTAGAAGTATTATGTGTTTTTACATAAAATCAATTAAATCATGTAATTAATTGTTTGACTTATGTTTAATAACCGTGTGTGTGTTTGTTTGTTTGTGTGTATATAATCAAAACACACATTTTATGCAAGAGTAATTTGATTAAAAGTTAAATTAAAATGAATAAATGTAATTACAGACTTAGGTTAAATTAAAATGTCAGTCTTTATTTCAAATCAACCAACCACATCAAAAAGCTGCAGGTCGGCCCACAATTCAGCAAACATTTGAGAAACAAATCAAAGAAAAAAAAGTAACAAATATTACCGTTTCAAATATTCTGTATGATGCTTAAAAATAAAACACATTGTGTTCAATGGAAAAATAGTTGTTTTTTTACCCAGACGTTTAAAAATAAGTCATTCTAGAGCTGTAATCGCAATAACGTGAAACCGTGATATTTTTAGATATTAAGGTTATCATACGGTCAAAATCTTAAACCGGCCCATGCCTAGTTTGATGCATTTCTTAGGTGGCGTGAATATATATATATATATATATATATATA
>NW_015633444.1:731971-736369 GCF_001515625.1 Sinocyclocheilus rhinocerous
TAATTTTTTATTTTTTTTGTCAACTTCACTAATCCACTGTGTAATTTGTGGCAGGACTGAATGTTGTCACAGGAAATAAATGAAAGAGATGGAGGTATGGAGAGAAGAGAAGCTCATAATGAATGAGTGAACGAGACAGAGTCAGATCCACAGTGAAAGACAGGAGACAATAAAAGCACACAGGAGAGGGTCCTGTACTGAGACTGTGCCTCCCATAAGTATGTTTTTCTGTAAGCGGATACACTTGAGCTGCATGTTACAACACTAACTCCTGCTCGGGACGGCCATCACATCAACAGGCACATGTTACTGTAAGAAAAAAAAACGCTGTACCCTCATTTACATGACCTACTTGATGACCTGTAGGATTGTATCATATCACTTTGTTTGATTTTACCGATATGACAGCGTGTCTATAAAGAAAGGCAATTAAATGATTCAAATACCATTAATAGCAAGGAAAAAAGATTTATGCATAGTGAAGGAGTTTTAATCATAAACAAGCCCGAGATAAATCATGACTCTTATTTTGAAATGACTGTTTTACTACTTCCAGCTGCTCATTCAAAAAGATGCGAGAAAAAAATAGGCCATCTACAACATACTATAATAACCATAATGTAAACATTGTCAATTCATCAAAGACGCATCATAAGCAATTGGTAGGCATAAATGTGGGATATTATATATATATATATATATTAACCCTGCCTAAAAAATAAAAACACATCAGGTAATGCTGACTCTAAAAGCTGATTGGATGCACCACATTTGAAGTCACTGTACAATTCTACGGTCTACTGACAAAATTATCAGTGACTGCAAGTGATTTTCTAAATTGTAAATAAAGATTATTTGAGTACATTTTAAAACCACATTCTGTGTTACTTGCTTTCTTTTTTTTGCAATTATTTGTTAAATTTAGTTTCAAAGTAAATCTTACACCATTCTTTTTTTCTGTGTAGTTACGCCACAAAACTATATTACTTAGAAGAATTGTTTATTGTCATTATAATGAGCTTATACTAATCAGCTAATTATTGATTAAACGTTGCTGTCTTGTATCATATTGCTGTCGCCACTGTTTTATAAAAGCAAAATATCTGCTCATGAAATATGATTATGTAAATGATCAAACATGCACTTTTCATTCTTCTTATAAACCCATTCTTACATAAAGTGTCTCGCTGAATTGAAAACTACAATTTTTGGAAGAACTGTTTTTGCAAATGTTTCACACAGACATCTGTTCTGTAAACCTATCGGACACATCAACTGTAGAAAATCTATTATGTTGGAGATCAATTTAGGTGCAAGTGTACACCTAAAAGCCAAAAACACAAATCTTTTAAACAGATATCTGCTTTTAAATGTAGTCTCTATCTTCCAGGAATCATGATCAAATATACTGATGACTCATCCTGCACTTTTGGGCTTATGCATATTTCTAACCAATCAAATGCTTGCAGAATAAGTATGCCCCTCCCCTAATAACATTTCTCTGACTAGTGCTATTCTAGAGAGTGAAAAAAAATTTAAAAAAATCATTCACAAGTGAGGCATAAATTTAAAGGTGCCGTGTCTTTTTTTTTGACTGTACTAAAGCTTTAAAATAATATGTTTGCAGATATTAATGAAACATGCTAAGTTCACTCAAAAAACAAAGCTACAGCCAGTTATTCTGTGTGTTCTGTGTCGGAATGTCTGTTTTTGTTTAGATCTGTGTGACTCCGCCCACTGCCATCGCCTTCCATTGTCAATTGTTCCTGTTGCGTGTCCTCAATCTGGCAACCCGTGTGAGCATTGAGTCTGAGGAGGAGGGGCGGGAGAAACAACTCTCTCCAGTATTTTGAATTTGGACTGCAGTGCCAATTTCAACCACTAGCAATATTACAGTACATACTGCATCTTTAAGGCTACTGGCAGTTTCCTGTCTCAACAGGAAACACATCAACACAAGAAAGCATTTGACCAAAATTTCTTGCTCTACGCACCATCAACTGTATTTCATCAAAGTACATTTTACCCCAGTGTGCAATCAACAGGGGTAAGCGTAACCGGCGAGGACAGCTCGGCTCTGGAGGCTGAGGAACAGAAGCGTGGCGGGACACCCAGTGATGCTGAGAGGAGGAGAACAGCTGAGTCTCCCAGCATGACGTTCCTCGCTGCCAGAATCCCTCCTCCAGCGCCGTTCCCTCGGGCTAGTGCTAATTCATTCACACGACTGCGGCGGCGCAGTCAGCTACACTTTCTCTCTTCTCATTATTAGCATAAAATACTCTGGGCATGAAAGAGACATTTTTCACATTTTCTGAAGTAAATGGTGGTGTTTGCCAGTGCTAGGCTGTTCTGGATGGTAGCAAAGACTATAGATATACAAAGACGGTTCACTCCTACTGCAACACGTAATATGGTGGAATAGTCCCTCCTTCTAAGTAAAAGAGCCAATCACTGATTGCTAAAGTCATTGCGTCACTGCAGCGGCCGTTAGAAGCTCCGGTTCCCATGGAAACCAGACACTCGCGCTTATGACTGCACATGCGCATTGGCTGATCTGCGTTGCAAATATGGCCGCAGAGTGAACAGACTTTTCTTGAAAGGGACTTTGATGTTAGCTAGGCTGTTGTTATGCGGTTGCTAGGGTATTCCAGGAGGTTACTTACAGGTCAAAGTCAAACAATATTCTGATTAATATATTCAGCTGAGGTTCCTCTATTAATTCAGACCTATGGATTTTTTCATTCAATTTATTGTCCATCAGGTAGGGGTGCTCCGATTGATTGGCTGATAATGGCTTTGGGAAGTTTGAGCCGCGGTCTCTATAAAGGCCGATCTCAAGCTGACACAGGAATTGTCACTAGCACAATCCAGGCAGTGTTGCATCATAACTAAAGATTATCATTTGCATTTCTTTTTAAGTCTTGCCAGTGTTTATACCATGCAGCACTTGCACACTCTCCTATAGCCGGTGCGCTCATGCACACTCACATACAGCTCTCCAAATCAGGCTTGTGTTGTGTGTAAGCTATTGTGCAGCAACTGCCCCATTGTAAAAACTGCATGGTCAAACATTTAGGTGAAATGATTATACATTTTTGAAAAATATCTAAAAAAAAAAAATACCCCCTCCACCCCTCAAATAAAAAAATCCCCCCCACAAGAGTCAGCTAAGATGGCAGTTCCCCCCCATTTTCAAAAATGAAATTCAGGCCCTGAATGAATGTCTGTAAAAACCTGATTGGAGCATCACTATAAATGATTAAATGATAAAAGAAGGCTTCAAAAAGATCGGTGTCAATGATCATATCGGCAGATACTGCTTCCTGTGATCGGCTCCAAACTTCCTGATCGGAGCACCCTTACCATCAGGTGAATTTCATAAGCATGATTAAAAGCAATTGCACACCTCTCCTGAATAAACCATATCTTTAGTAGGGCTGGGACAATAAATCGATGCATCGCGAATCGAGAAATGATTCTGAGATTTTCCGAAGGCATCGCGATTCTCTCTTGAATCGATTCTGAGCTTAGTTTTTAACAGCAGATGGCACTGCGTGCTTTAGAAATAGCCGTATTCTGCTTGCTTCCAGTTCCTTACACATGCACCATTTAAACCTAAAACAATCATTCATAAAGTTCGAAAAGGTTGAAGCGAATTACAAGGATGTTCACAGTGGGCTGTGTTTACATTAATCTCGCATCATAAAAGCAGAAAAGCCGATATGCAAGTACATTTACCAGTGGTGGGCAGTAACGGAGTAGTTTTACTTCGTTACTGTACTTAAGTACATTTTTCAAGTATCTGTACTTTACTGGAGTAGTTTTATTTTGAGCAACTTTTACTTTTACTTCACTACATTCCAAAGCATAAGATCGTACTTTTTACTTCACTACATTTCATAAAACATATCGTTACTCCTTATAATATATCACGTGCTCTGACACGCAGAAGCGGTGTCTAATTCAAGAACGAACTGATTATTTTCAATGAACCTTTTAAATCGGTTCGCAAATCGCACCAAACGATTCATTCACGAATTAGAATGAACCGATTGCAGCTGTTCTCGAGTCGACAACTCACTGATTCAAATGAAAGACACATTAACATCAGAGTCTCAATATTTTAGGTTAAAAAAAAAAATTAAAGTAACACAGATTAAATAAAATAACTCATGCACATTCATTTCCCCACTGCTGTAACGTTAGCAGTTTTACTAAAATACTATATGCATTTAGCCCTATGTGACGTCTGTTTTTATATTGTTTGTCAGCACACATAGACTAAGTTATTATGTATCTGGATCAACTAGCCGAGTAGACAAATATAAATGTTTATTCATAACCATGCTGAAAATAAGTCAATAATGTTAGCTGATGCTAACTGTCTAGCTAACGAGC
>NW_015633444.1:736649-747469 GCF_001515625.1 Sinocyclocheilus rhinocerous
GGTTGAAGCGAATTACAAGGATGTTCACAGTGGGCTGTGTTTACATTAATCTTGCATCATAAAAGCATAAAAGCCGATATGCACTGACATTTACCCACTTACATTACTCAGCCGAATGCACAATCGCTCTTCTTCGTGAGCATTTGAGTGTGAGGTTAAAAGCTAGCCTAGAGCGCCATCAGCTGTTAAAAACTAAGCTCAGAATCGATTCGAGAGAGAATCACGATGCATTCCGAAAATCTCAGAATCGATCCACGAAACTCAATGCATCGGTTTAATGTCCCAGCCCTACATGTAAGACAAGAAAATTGAAAACTGAGTACTTTTACTTTTACTGGAGTAATATTTTATTATACGTATCTGTACTTTTACTCAAGTACTTGATTTGTGTACTTCGTCCACCACTGACATTTACCCACTTACATTACTCAGCCGAATGCACAAGCGCTTTTCTTCGTGAGCATTTGAGTGTGAGGTTAGAAACTAGCCTAGAGCGCCATCAGCTGTTAAAAACTAAGCTCAGAATCGATTCGAGAGAGAATCACGATGCATTCCGAAAATCTCAGAATCGATCCACGAAACTCAATGCATCGGTTTAATGTCCCAGCCCTAATCTTTAGAAAAAACATTCAGTCCAAAGTTTAATTGGATAGTTCACCCAAAAAAATGACAATCCTGACATCATTTACTTGCATTCATATTGGAAGCCCGTTTCCGCCACTGAATAAAGTCGTCACAGTTCTAAGAAAAACGTCAGAATTGTGTACATTTTTTATTTTATTTTTTAGTCTTTATTTCCTCAGAATTGGAATTTATAACTCTCAATTGTAAGTTTCGTTCAGAATTGCGAGATATAGTCACAACTGCAAGAAAAAACTAAATTGCAAGAAAAAAGTTAGATAAAGTAGCAATTACCTTTTTTATTTTTTATTCAGTGGTGAAAACGGGCTTCCATACTCTCAAGCTGCTCCAAACCCGTGTTCGATACTTTGTAACCAAGCAGCTGCTGGTAGCCATTGACTTTCATGTTTTAGTTTTTTCTTCCCCATACTATGGAAGTCGATGGCTACCGCCAACTGTTTGGTTACCAACATTCTTCACAATATCTCATACATAAAGGTTTGGAACAACATGTGGGTGAGTAAATGATGATAAAATTTTAATTTGTGGATGAACTATCCCTTTAATACTTAATATTAGGGATGTCAATGAATGCGAGCAAAAGAAATAGTGATTAATGAAGTTGAGCTAAACTTTACAGCATGTTTTGCATTTAAAATGAGTGGTTTTAAAACAACGACTCAAGTACTTGTAGAATGCTACAGTGTAGTAAATGATAAAAGAGAAAGTGTAAAAGTACACCTTTGAGATCCTTATAATGGGTTTCTGACTTCCAGTGAGGAAAGATGCCAACTTAAACCAATCACGAATCAAAAACCTACCATTCATTCCATTAAGTTATTTCGCAGCATTAAAAGAGAAATTCTAAAGTTTTTTTAATGCAATTCTTATCAATACAGCAGCAATAACCACATCTACCAACTTCCACAAAACAAAACATAATGAAAGCGCTCCATATGAATCATATGCAATATTCAAATATTTCTGAATACACATGACAGCTTTGTGTCTACCAATGTTTATTTTCCCCTTATGTCATTCAAAACTGTATAACGTTTTCCTGTGGAGCACAACAGATGATATTTTGAGGAAGTCAATTGGGTCCACTGTCACTTCAACCCCAATGCATGTCAAAATATAACACAGAGTTTGGGAATGACATGAGGCTGAGTAAATGACCACATTTTTCATTTTCGAGTGAAGTATATGCTTTTAAGTTGTCGTTTAATTCTTCCTTACATAAGAAGCTTTGAAACATTATGATGTGTTGTTTGGAGCATAAACATATGAACTTTTTTGAAATGCTTCAAAAACGGTGTTCCAAGGACAAAATAAATAGGAGCATTTTTAAGTGAACTATTCCTTTAACTTCGATCATGAAGGGTCAAACGGGTCATGGCAATTTTTCCCATATTAACATGAAAAGCCACTCTTGTGCAGTTCCTCAATTACTACATTGTGAAGCCCGAGCCAAACATGCTTGAACACACATGACCAAATCACATCTCAAGGCCGTGTTAACGGGGCAAACAGGAGCAGGAAGTTTCATTGGTGAAATGCAGAAATGGGTCATTGTTGCATATGAAAGCATCGCTGCCACATGGCTGCTCTCCTGTCAGAGAACAACGTGTCTTTTGTTTTCATCAGTTTAAACGGCTCATGGTAAACATATCCTGAGATCCCAGCAGCGCACCGCCACGAATCCCAGTCACAGTTGACAGATTAGCGTGATTGCCAAATCAACAGTAGATTGGGAAGCGTTAATCTGAGCTGATCCAAATGGACGTGCATCAGGGTGCAGACGTCTCGCGGAGCTGGGCCCGTCCATTAACTCCAGCCTGATCCTTTTATCTCTTCACTAGCCATCATTCCCTCCATCACTCTCCACTTCCCCTCGGGAAAAGTAAAAGCAGACTGGGATCCAAAACGGTTTCTCTTACGTGGACATTTTTTCAATTACTTGGTCACGGACGGGTCGCTCTGGGACGCAAACACACTGCAAGAGTCGGAGAAGTTTTAAAAATTGTACAGGCATCTTTTTATTTGTCCTTGGATACAATTTTTATGGGCAGGAGGCCACCTCTCTCACAGACCCACCATATAAACTATACTATAGAAGACCAAAGAGGGTCATCCCATTTGCTACTTAAAAAAGAAATAAAATAAGACGGAGTAATATAGCAAAAAAAAAAAAAGATTAAAAAAAATTAATAATTTTTTTCTACTTGGCCCAAAATTCTTACTGGTCCAATCAATCAATCAATACATTTGATGAAAAAGTTAAATATAGGCATGTGAAAAAAAATAAAATAAAATAAGTTGTTAATTTTAAAACATTTTATAATATATTTAGATTTATAATTTTTAATAACTTGTTACACGCTAATGTTTAGTATTTTTTAATAATATCTTAAATTATTATTATACACTAACACACAAATATATATTTTTCACTTTTAAATGCAAAGCATGACATTATACAGTAATTCCAATTAAACCGGAATAAATTCATGAACACTACCAGTATTTCTGGAAAATGATGGCATGTGTGGGGAAAAAGAAATACTGATCGTTTATCATTTTCAACCCGTTCTTACTGATACTACCAAGATTATCACGTCATTCTTGCAATTTTGACAAAGCCATGTCAGCCAAAATATCAACCTATCAGACAAATTTAAAAAGAATGAAAAGCAGAATTCACAATGGCCAAAGATACAATGCTGATATAGCAAGTGGCACTTCTGTCAACCACAGACCATCTTTACCGCTTCAGGCACTCTAGATAGCGCTATCAGCATCGCTCGAGCACCAGTATACAGTCAATAGTGACAGCATGAGCACAGGCCTAGAAGAACAAGCCCAGATCAGCAGAACAACTAGCTCCTCCTCGTGTAAAGCATGTTCCTCAAGGTTGGAGGTTCGATTTCATTTGAATTAAATCGATTTCCTTCACAAGGCCTACTGCTACAGGAGCTTGAGGAGAACCGGTCTGACCTTGAGAGGAAAGGGAGGAGGGGCAGAATGCAAGAGAGGGGGGAGCGCACCCATCCCGCTGAAGAAGAGCTGAGCTACCGCAGAGTTTAGCATCACAAACCCCACCGGGCTGCTCGTCTGACCCCAGTCCTGCAACTACCAGGAAATAGTTTCATGCAAAGCCGGTTACCAAGCAACTGGGTATTTAAGAAATTGCTCCCCACCCATAATTATGGACACTTTGCAGCTTTGAGGAGAATCTACATGCAAACAGTGCATTGCAAAACAAGGCCAGATAGAATAAGAGATGCGATCAAACAAGAGAGCAGAAAGCATCTCCTCGAGCTTCCTCAGTGAAGCAATTGTGTCAAGGGACGTGGAAATGTCCTCTTATCCTCTCAAGCAGGGCTGTGGACCTCAGCAACGCTCATTTGCATATCGAATGAATGCGGAGGCTACGTCACCACGGCCGCGAATGATTGACAGCCGAAACATTCCATAAGAACGCACGCGCTGCTACTTCCAATATCAAATATGGCAACATTCCGAATGAAATGTTTCAATTTTTTTGCACCTGTTCTCCATTTCCCGCGGTGTTTTCTCCAAATAGGTAAAATCTCAAGTAGAGACGCTAAATGAACCCGAGGCAGGTGCGAGTTAGCAGCCGCCATTCGTGGAGCTGCGAATAACCGACACGTGTTATATTTAGCATACAAATGATTATTATAAATGATAATGTGACAGGCGTGCTGTAGAGAGAGTAGTGATGACATTCAGGAAAGCTATTCATAGACCTCGAGCCTCGTGTGAAACTGCAGAACACAAACGCGAGGGAGTATCTGCCGTGCTGTTCAATTAAAAGCCGATCACTCACGGAAATCCGCGATGTTTGACGAGGTTTCATCTCGAATGTGTTGATAAGGCAGTGCTAATACTCTGCAGCAAGCGGAGGAATCATGTGTAGGCTAGTTTAGACTTAAGATTTTAAATCGAAACGCCCTCTCTATAAAGCTTTAATTATCCAGGCTCTGTTTATTTATTTCTAATTATGGCAGGGATGGCATTCCATACTATTTTAGCCGACTTGAGGTTTCCTGAAAGAGGGAATATGCCATCGATTGCCAGAGCTTTTACAGGCATCTCGGTTTATAGCTTATGGGTTTTAAACGGTGACATTGTTTTATATGGCTCGACGTGTATGCATCTCAAGGAATCCCGCAGACCAGTACAGAGCCATAAATCTCAGTTTGCTGTAAGAAATCCGTTCAGTGCAACCGAGCTTTGCATTATGGTGCAATTCAGTCAAGCAGAATTTTGCGTGCCACAAAACGCACACCTAAATCATAGGTAGTTTCGTATTTTTGAGATCTGAACATCAGTTTTTAGGGCGTGCAATTTACAGTTGTCAAAAAAAAGCAAAAAAACACGATTACTCACCCCAGCTGCTCGCGGTGCGCCCGATGAATTCCCCAGTCCGAGGGTTGTAGATAAAATCTTTCCAACTCGACTGTTTCTCGTCAGCTTTCTCCTCTTTGTTGGCCATGGCGCGAATAAGATGAATAAACCAGTTTGAGGACGATGAATGAGGACAAATCAAAGAAAGCGCTGATTCGGGCTCGCCACCTAGGCGTTGTGAAATAAATGAGGTGTGCGGTCTTTCCGCGCGGCTCCAGACTGCAGCAGTCCGTGGGTCGGGCTCTCCACTAGCGGCGTTTAAAGCGCTCGGGCGCATGCGCAGTAGAGCCGCATCCAAGCGCGCCACGGAGTTTGCAAAGTGCGCCGAACTCGACAAGCTGTACAGAAACCTTCATAGAAAGCTAGTGGCTAGTTATTACTATTATTATTATTTTTAACCTCAGCGACTGTTTCTCAGGGTGGGGCTGAGTCAGTTTTTGGATAGGCATCTTGACTTGACTAAAAAAAAACAAAAAAAAAACTATTGAACATTTCCGCCGGGGTAAGTAGTCACAATAAGAACCTGCTTTTTAATTAGGGATTTTAGAAAATACCTATTCTTAAAAGTATGAAGATCAATCTAAAGTTGATCTTGCAAGTTGTTTATTGACATTCCAGCTCAATTTTAAGAGAAAAACAATTCAAATATTTTTTTAAAAAGAAACCAACATGTATTAGCAATGCTAAAAAAGCTCGTCTTTTGACTCTATTCTAATCTAAAAGCCTTTTATCCAGATGCTCTTGCAAATGCAAGCGTGTAGATATGAAGATGATCAAAATCGAGACGTTTTTCTCGTTTGATGTAGCTGTATTCTGCTTCAGAATGACATCTGATCTGAATATCCTTTGCCTATGCCATGTTTCTCATTGTATTGGTTTTGAAAAAATAAATAAATAATAAAAATAACCACAAAAATAGAAAATGTTGAAAATAGCAACTTTACACCACAACAGAAAATGCTAATAATGTTGGCTGTCTTAAAATGTATTCATTACGGATTAAATTTGTTTTTCTTCTTCTTCTTCTTCTTGAAACACCTACAACCCTATGAATAAATGATTATCATCTTCTTAAATAATTACTAAGATCTCTCAGATCCATCTCTTTTCCTCTGGCCCTACAGAATAACCGCTATTTTTTTTATTCTAAACAGCATAAAAATCATACATTTATTTCATATTTAGTTTAAGGATCTGGGGCCCGTTCTTGGTTCCTTGCTTAATACATCTGAGCTGATTTGAAAGATGCCAGATCTTCTAATCGTGATAACTGATCTCTGGCTAATTTGGTTCTTCAAACGAATTTGCGGATTTGATTCAAATATCTGGATTAAATTGTCTGAGTTTAATGCGTGTTCCCCGTAAAGGGCAGATGTATCGATCACGCGATTAGTGGGGTACTCTTGTAATAAAGTAGCAGTGGCTGGGATAGATTTTAAATATCAATTGCACTTACAAAGATGCAATCTAATCCTGTTTACATGAAATAAGCCTGCTCCCGAGCAGGTTAATCTTATGTACCTGTTGCTATGACAGCAAGTCCAGGATGAGCTTTGAAGAACCAAATAATCTAAGATCAAGCCAAATCATCAACAATCAAATCCAGCTAACTGAGTTAGCGACGTACGAAGAACGGGCCCCTGATCTGATGCACTTATGTCAAGTATATTTAAAATCTGTTAAATTCACATGAAGTATTGGTCTTGTGAACATAACCCAGTACTTACAAGGATATAATTTGCAATGCTGCTGAAATTATTTACTTTTTTATAGAATATCACGGTTTGATAATCGGTAATATTAATAACACCATGTTACAGCTTTGAAGCATTGAGTTTTTAAACCTTCATTTTTTTTCTAGACCACACCACACCACAGGTAACCAAAATTATATGTTTATATATGTATACATGTACATACAGTTACATTGCAAACCAAAATTCATTAGTTCTATTGGGTTGAGTTGGTTTAAAATGGCGACCTGAGTGGATCAGGACCGTTTCCTTTCCATCTGCCACACTCAGTGCGAACAAAAACTCTCAACAAGACTACATCTCCCAGCATGCAACATTCAAATAGCTTGAGGCAACAGGCTGGCAGCTATCTGAACCCAGAACAGCAGATACAACCACCCATGTTTTATACATGACAAGGAATAAACTATACGATACAACAAAATGACATTGAATCGACCAATAAAAAAGAACAATTTTCAATTTTTTTTAAATGCAAGGATGTAAATTCCCTCCAGTCGGTGAACAGTAAGATCAGGACGTTGCTTTCCAATCCCTAGGAGAAGAAAATAAAGTGGCACTAGCCCACTGGACTACGCAGATATCGTCATATTCAAATATGACCGAAATAAATACATTTTTGGGAAGATTTTGAACGTCTCTCTGGGTAGGGAGCAGAGAAGAGTAGTACACTGAGATGACAGTTGAACTGAAGATGTGTTAACCTTCACTTATTCGCTCTCCTCTATGGCCCGACCCACGGCTCGCTAGCCAAAAAGCACCAGAAAAATACAGTAACCCGTCTCCCACAGAACCAAAGACTCCTGGCGTTTGTGCCAAACTGGGAAAGAGGAAGAAAGAGATGATGAGGGAAGTTAAAAATATGGTAATATAGAGAGGAGTGGCAGCTTATTTCCTGTGTAGCGTTTCCTCCCCGGCTCGGCTCAGGATCACTCTGGGGAAGAGGGATTGTCATCGTCTTCATCGTCATCCTCCTCTTCCTCGTTGAAGGAGCTGGGCGTCTGGCCGCGGGACTCTGAGGTGTGTGATGGGGCTGTGCTGCTGTGACTGTGAACAGAGAGAGAGAGACGGGACGTCAGCTAAACGACAGCCTGATTGAAAGCAGCGGTCGGGATATCCGAGGATGCTGTGCTGACTGACATACCTTGTGTGGCTCAGAGGTGTTCTGTTGGAGTTTGTGGCCATGTCTGTAGGGACCGAATCACATGTTTTGTTTAGAAACCCGTATTAAAGGGATAGTTCACCCAAAAATGAAAATTATCCCATTATTTACTCACCCTCAAGCCATCCTAGGGGTATATGACTTTCTTCTTTCAGACGAATCCAATCGGAGTTATATAAACAATTTAAGTCTTTGATCTTCCAAGCTGTTTAATGGCAGTCAGCGGGTGTTGCAGTGCATCAGTCCAAAAGAAGTGAAATAAAGCGCATCCATCCATAATAAAAAGTGCCTCACACAGCTCCGGCGGGGGTGAACGAAGGCGCCCTGTAGCAAATCGATGCGTTTTTGTAAGAAAAATATCCATATTCAAAACGTAATAATCACTTTAATCTAGCTTGCGTCAACAGTTGTACACGGAAGCAGCTCCGGGAGGATGACGTAAGACGTCGGCGTTGCGCATGCGCTGGTGAGTCTTGTGAAAACCAACGTTTGTTTACAGGAGCAAAGGAAAACCAGTCTCCTCTTGGCTTATATCGAAATCCTCCGACATTCTTCTTTACAAATGACCGTTGTTTTGTTTGTCTCTCCCCTGCGCTTCCGCGTTCGTCACTTCTGAGCAGTGCATGCGCAACGCCGACATCCTACGTCATCAGCCCGGAACTGCTTCCGTGTACACCAGTGAGCGCAAGCTAGATTAAATTGATTATTACGTTTTAAATATGGTTATTTTTCTTACAAAAACGCATCGATTCGCTACAGGGCGCCTTTGTTCACCCCCCGGGGCAGTGTGAGACACTTTTTTATTATGGATGGATGCGCTTTATTTCACTTCTTTTGGACTGATGCACTGCAACACCCACTGACTGCCATTAAACAGCTTGGAAGATCAAAGACAATTTTTAATATAACTCCGACTGGATTCATCTGAAAGAAGAAAGTCATATACACCTAGGATGCCTTGAGGGTGAGTAATTCATTCAATTAACCCTTTAAAGACAGCAACTCGACACGCATAAATGAAACGCTGCTTTATTTGCACAGGAAGGACGTCTGTGGCTGAAGGGTAAAACGGAGACTGATATAGAAGATGAAACGACTGAAAGGAAGTTTTATCAGAGCATACATGTGTGCCATGAGATACTCACTGGTCACATACGCTTCCAGAGACTTGGGCACCAGAGATGTGGCCACGCTGAGGTTCTCTGGAGAGCATGTGCCGTTCTCGAGCCCCAGAGACATGCCCATCCGCTTCAAGATCTCAACGTCATCATGGATCTCAAATGTGTTGTCAAAGTTAAAGAGGTATTCACACCTGTTTGAAGGAACAAGTTCATTTTTAAGTCAAATATACTATTATTACAGTTGGTGCATAAGTAACAAGATGCATGGGTAAAGTAAAGGTCCAATAACAATACACTACCATTCAAAAGGATTTTTTTTTTAAAAGAAATACATTCTGATATTCAGCAAGAATGCATTCAATTGATCAGAAGTGACAGTAAAACATTTATAATGTTACAAAAGTTTTCACACACACACATGAATAAATCTGTTTATTTTCCTAGGTTTATAAAATCAGTGGAGGATATTTCTACAAAAGAGAGAAAGGGAGAGAGAGAGACACAAGTAAAATGGAGAAAAGAAGCCAAACAGGTGGAGAGTGAGATCTCGTACTTATCACTCGAGATGGAGCAGTCGATGACGGTGCGGACGTCAGTGTTGAGTATGATAAAGGGAAGCTGAATGACAGATCCTGGAGGGGGAGTTGACTGGGACAAGGCTTCGCTGGCCTGGTTCCTCTGCACCAGATTCTTAAAGGCGATCTGCTGCTCACGGAAAGACATGCACAAATCAGCACACATATACACAGAGAGTTTCGGCCCTTAAGGGTCCACTCATTAACCTTAAATCAGTCAGCATGTTGATAAATAAAAGCTTAGTGTGGTCATAGCACTAACATATGCACACAGATGCTAACTCGGTTCAGTCTCGGGACGTGTGGGGGTTGGTCAACGACTTGAACCAAGCCAATGCATTTCATTTAGCGCTCCAGAAGGCCTCCCAGCTTGAGGACAAGTCCTGATCAATATCCCAGCAGGACCAAGGCCTCTTCTGCTCCGTCCACACATCTACGGCCTCATCCCTGTGATCTGTTGCATTGCACGCCGTATCATTTACGGTCATCTATAGTAACACCACACATCAACACAAACAGACAGCAGTGATTTCCTGAGATTCTGTGTGTGGGCTTTAATTTGACTGCAGGAGATGGATGGTGTTCTCATCTCACTTCAGAAAGAAAAATGAATCAATATTAGTGGTTTGCTGCTTTTCCACAGCTGGCCACAGTTAATGAGTCCCTCCCCCTCTCATCTGCTGCTTTTACTCATCCTTTGGAGTGATGGAGTGAGGCTGGTTGGCGTTGATGACGAAAAGATTTTTTCAGCAGATTTTGGGTTACATGTTGTTCTGATGCATTGCTATTCTCGATTAAAAAACTTGAGAATTGATTCTCAGCTTTTTTGTTTCCATGTGCAATGACATTTGTGTGCGCTATAGACAACTGTATTTTGCTTTCTGACAATAGGCGCGTTTCCATTACAGATTTGCGCAAAACTTTGGCGATATTTTATAAATGTCGATAAAAAAGTATTGCGAAATGACGGAGTTTCCATTAACCAATGTTACGCGACTAAAACGTAACCTTTTCCCTCTCGCGATAAGTCATGGCAACGGATTTTGGTGGGATTTTGGCTATATTTATTCAAAGGAGGCGTATGCGTGTATCTTTACAGAAGCAGCACAGAGAGCTGCTTCAGAAACGTGCGTGGCGCGGCTGGAATAAACACAAG
>NW_015633444.1:747596-750114 GCF_001515625.1 Sinocyclocheilus rhinocerous
GTGTTTCTTGGAGGTTATAGTACATTGAAGAATGATCATATGACTTTTTACATACGCCATGTGACCTGTAAATGTGAGAAAAAAAAAAAACGTTTCCATTGCTTTTTTGCAAATTATTCCTTTTTCGCATTGCCTGAAAAACCACCTAAAGCGAGCGTAAAAACTTTTTTGCGATATATGGGCATTTTTGTGAAATTGACGCGTTTCCATTAGGCGTATTTTCAATTCGCAATTTCAATTTGCGCAATTTGAAGGGTAATGGAAACGCGCCTAATTACACACAAACTCACACACAAATATATACAGTATATAAACCTGGAACTGATATTTGTGCATCTGCACTCTTCATTTTGGACGCAATATCACACTTAAATACGACAGCATTTTACACACCACTTTTCAGCTCTAGCATTCTGCCACTGATTTTGTAGCACATGGGCCTTAATGAATCAGTCAAAAAAGACTCCGTCTCAAAAATCACACATCAATGGTTTGAATTGTCTAATGACACAAACTAATCAAACTCAAACTAAATCAGTCTGAGTGCTTTTCATCATAGTCACTGAACAGAAAGTCATTGCTTTCTTCATTCCCAACTAGAAATGAACCAAAGACTGTGCAATATGTACTTATATAGGTGGGTGCTTCCTCAAAACCGCTAAGTGGAATCAGAATCATGTAATTCCTTTTCTACAGATGATTCCCATGTGTAGTGCTGTTTGGAAGTTTGGCTGCAGGTCTGTAGTGAGAGAACAGACACAAAAACACAAACAGGTATGGCACAAACCTGTAATATTAGCTCCTCTAGCTGGGCTCTTTTCTGTCGGATTCTTTCCAAACGCTTCTGTTTTTCCAGCTGAAACATGACCAGACACATAAATGAATAGCATTAGATGGTTTGAAGGTGTATGAGCTTCCTCTCCATCATCATCCTCCATTCACGCTCTGTTTGTGTCTGTCAGGCCGTCACAGATGTGACACTAACAGATGCTGTCAGAGGCTCTTCAAACACACACATTGTGCCCTCATTAACACAATGCTTTCTGAAAGCAAGACTAAGTAGTATTAAAGCATTTACTTATGTCTCACAAAAACTAAAATCACTGGTCTAGTATTTTTTAGTAAATCTTGATTTTCGTCAGTCAGTACGTTCACATGCATTACAAAACAATGAAAACTATCAAATTAAATGCATTTTACAGGTTTACATGCAAATCAATAAACTGACAACGGACATTAGAATGTAAATGAGATTTTTAAATGATCAGGTTTTTCCACCTGTTACACGGTCAGACCTGCAAAAAAGCGATTTACATGCAAAGCAAAAATCTAGGTGTGTTGATTACATTTATCTTAAGCCGTTTATGACCTTTCCTCGATAAAAGCACATACAGTTTGCTTGTTAAGCACAGTCTGTGCATTAACTCAAATATACCCCAGTTAAACCAATATTATGGTTAATCAAAATCGGAATAAGACAGATGAAACTGTCAAGCATGACTTTTGTTTGTTCTTTGATTTGGAATATGCTCAGTATATGCTGAGCAATAAAGATTTTTTTTTTTCTGTTAGCCCGGCCTGACCAGCAGATAAGAGATCTGATTGCCCTGCTAATGTTTTCACTGGCCCCACTACGAAAACAATTTTATTTTTACTTTTAATATTTTATTTTATATATATATATATATGTATGTGTATATTAAACCTTTTGCTTTATTTACAGCCTTCAGTCTGTTGGGATTTGTCTCTACTAACTTTGCGCATATAGGGGCTGTTTACACCTGGTCACTTCATGCGTTTTGTCTGATCGGATAGCTATCCGATCGTGAAAAGGCCAGGTGTAAATGCCCTCCGAAACGCATTCGAGACGGATATAAATCCGATCGCTCAAACCACTTCAGGAGGTGGTCTGGGCCGCATTCCAGATGAAACTGGACGAGTGTAAACGCATCTGGTTGTTGAAACCACATATGTAAATTTTACTGAAAAAGTAATACGCAAACAGTCATCACACAATCATCTTCATTAAAAGTAGTAAGACAAACGTATCTTTCCAGTGCTCGTGCACTCTCCTTTTGCGATCTTTGATCCTGAAATGAGCTGATAATTAATAAAATGCAGCGCTTATCTTTTGATTTCGTTGACGTGAACTCCGTTAAATTTAAATATAGCGCGGGAATTGATGATCGGATTTAAATCCTTTTTGCGACGACACATTTATGTGGCCAAGTGTAAATGGAAACGTTTGAACAAATCAGATAGATATCCGATCAGCGAAAATGCATGAAATGACCAGGTGTAAACAGGCCCATAGACTTTGTAATATTTGTCCACTCTTCTTAGCAGAACTGCTCAAGTTCAGTTAAATTTGATGGTGAGTGTTTGTGCACTGCAGTCTTCAAGTCATTGCACAGATTTTCAGTGGGGTTTAAGTCTGGGCTCTGACTAGGCCATGCAAGAACATTCACCTTTTTCTCCTTCAGCCACTGGGTGCTCAGTTTTGCTGTGTGCTTTGGGT
>NW_015633444.1:750251-750349 GCF_001515625.1 Sinocyclocheilus rhinocerous
TTAGCTGTACTGGATTTCCTGGATTTCCATCGCTTGGTGTTGAGGCCAAATTATTCAGTTTTACTCTCATCTGCTTCAGAATCTTCAAAATCTTCAAG
>NW_015633444.1:752481-753056 GCF_001515625.1 Sinocyclocheilus rhinocerous
TTCCATTTACAGCTTTCTGGCAGAGGGCAGCAGATTTTCCTCAAGAATTTGACCGTATTTTGCCCCATCTATTTTTCCTTCTATCCAGACAAGTGCTCCAGTCCCTGCTGCAGAGAAACACCCCAGAACAGGACATCACCACCTCCATGCTTTACTGGAGGAATGCTGTTATTTGGATAATGAGCTGTACTGGATTTCCACCAGATGTATCGCTTGGTGTTGAGGCCAAATTATTCAGTTTTACTCTCATCTGCTTCAGAATCTTCAAGGTGTGTTTTGGTAAAGATCAATCTGACTGCATGTGGCCTTTCTTGAGGAGAGGCTTTTTTCTTGAAACCCTCCCTTACAAGCCACATTTATGGAGAATTTGTGATATTGCTGTCACATCCACACAATGACCACTCTTTGTCATAAATTCCTGCAGCTGCTTCAGAGTTGCTGTAGGCCTCTTGGTCGTCTCTCTGACTAGATTCCTCCGGCTCTTCCATCCAGTTTGGAGTGACGTCCTGACTCCTGATCCAGGGAGGGTCTGTGTTGTACCAAATACCTTCCACTTCTTAATAATAGACTTCACT
>NW_015633444.1:754600-771969 GCF_001515625.1 Sinocyclocheilus rhinocerous
GTGACTGCATGTGGCCTTTCTTGAGGAGTGGCTTTTTTCTTGCAACCCTCCCATACAAGCCACACTTGTGGAGAATTTGTGACATTGTTGTCGCATGCACACAATGACCACTCTTTGTCATAAATTCCTGCAACTGCTTCAGAGTTGCTGTAGGCCTCTTGGTCGTCTCTTTGACTAGATTCCTCCGGCTCTTCCATCCAGTTTGGAGTGACGTCCTGACTCCTGATCCAGGGAGGGTCTGTGTTGTACCAAATACCTTCCACTTCTTAATAATAGACTTCACTGTGCTTCTAGGCATTGATAAAGCCTTTGACATTTTTTGTATCCATCTCCTGACTTGCTGAAATGCTCCAGGAAAGCTCTTTTCATGCTGAGCTCATCAAAATGACCACAGCTGATCACATTTGAAAGTCAAATGGCTTTGTGTGCCATTGAGAAGGTGATTAGCTACACCTGATTGAGTTTACAAGTCATTGTTAGGAGGGGGGTGAACCTTTTTCCAACTCAGTGATTCTGTTTTTTTTGTTTGTTTTTTTATGACATGTTGGTGTTATATCTTTCACTTGGATGTCAGAGTAAATACAGCTGAATAAAACAAAAACTGTATGTGTATATACATACATATACATATATACATATATATAAATATTTTTTTTTTAGCCATATACTGTACCATAAAATTACAGGTGCATCTCAATAAATTAGAATGTCGTGGAAAAGTTCATTTATTTCAGTAATTCAACTCAAATTGTGAAACTCGTGCATTAAAGGGGTCATATGATGCGATTTCAAGTTTTCCTTTCTCTTTGGAGTGTTACAAGCTGATTGTGCATAGATACACAACATTCTAATTTATTGAGATGCACCTGTATAGTGATAAAGTGATAAATTTGTTAATTATAATATTTGAACTTTTTTATTATACTTCTGTCATTAAATTGTAAGATTTCTTTAAAAAGACACAAATTCACTTAATTGTAATAAAAAATCAAAACGCTATAAATTCATTAAAAAAAACTATTTTTATAGAAAAGGATGGTATATGATGCCAAATATTCGTTTTTTTTTTTATTAGTAGCTTTCAATCCATTCTAACTAATGGTAGTAAGATTACAAGAAGTTTTACCCCCTCTCTCCCTATTTATGGTTAGCCAGACAAATCATTTTATTTTGGTGATGCAATTTACAGCAACAAATATTTAATTAATTTATGACAAAAAAAATAAACAAAAAGTTGAGGTTTGCAAGACCTGTCACCTTCTCTCACAATTATTATGCAAATCTGTAAATTGTTACAATTAAAATATTAAAATTGCATTTTGGATATATACTTTTGAGATTCTTTTCAAATTTAGAACAAATGAGGACATTCAACTTTTGATTATTATTTTGTCTTGTGGACTACATGTAAACATTGGTTTTGTGAAATAGCTTATTCAAGTAGTCCAAAAAAAAAAAAAAACACTTTTCATAACACCTCCTATTTTGTTAAATTGTTAACATTTCGCAGATTCTGCAAGGTGTACAGTATGTAAACTTTGGAGCTCGAGTGTATATGTGAATATTCCAGTTGTTTTATTGACAACTGTGTGAGTGAATTTGTCTTTCACCTCTAAGTTGCGGCACTCTTGGGCTGAGTTTGTGGGCAGGCCGATCCAGCGGATCTCCTTCTTCTCTTTGGAGATGATGTTCATGGCCATCAACACGTTGAGTGCGTCATACACACGCCGACGGATGTTCTTCTGGTCGTACACCTGCTGCAAGTGCAAATACATAACCTCTGTTAATGTCACAAAGCACATGGAGACGAGCGATCTTCCTCCCCAAACCCCTGCGGTTGCACTAAAGTCGCTTTTAATGAACCTTTTAGCATTCCACCAGGGTCGAGAGATTAAAACTCCAGTCCAGGAAACATCAGGTGGACTGTCAGAACTAATAGCGGAAAATATTCACATCAAGCGGCGCTCCTTATGCAATGATCTAAGGCCAGCGTCCAAACCCCAAGTCTCATTATAAAAGAGATATTATCCGAGACCAACATTAAGAGTCTGTTCCAGCTTAGGGTTTTGGTACACAGCCAGACGAGAGCTGGACATTGTGCAGCACTACAGGAAGTGCTCAACGTTCTTCCTAAACCACAGACCGATAAATCACAGCTCATATTAACATGAGATGCTGCAGGAGGAACCTGGAGAACTTTAACATCTTTTACCGGTTATATTCTGCTGTGTAAACAGACGCAGAGTAAGTGATGGTCATTTAGGAAGGCATAAAGGTGACTATATGCTTATTTAATATCTGAAAGACCAGTCCGAGACAATGAAAGTCTTAGTATATCAATAGCAAATGATACTCTAAGAAAGCATTGGGTAAAATCTATTATGACTTTTAAAAGCTGGAGGTCGAGTTAAATGCGAGTCATGAACCTTAATTTTAGGGCTGAGTATTTAGACAAGTTTCACGATTCAATTTCGATTCACAAGCTTACGATTCAAATCAATTTTGATTCACAAGCTTACGATTCAAATCAATTTCGATTCACAAGCTTACGATTCAAATCAATTTCTTGATATAATTTGATTCAATATCCATTTATTTGGATATATAGGCAATCAGGTACAGTACACGTCAATTTTTTTTCCCAATGAAACAAAATCTCTCTAAACTAATGCTGTAAACTATACAAAAACCCTGTCAGTTGGTACATTACTATATTAAACTGATTTGTAAACAAATATTTAAATTGCACATAAGACAGTAATAAAAATATAATAGTTATAATGAAAATATTTTAATAATTTTTTATTTGTATAATTTTCTATATTTTAACAACAAACTGGAGTATTTAGTTATGTCAGTTATATATATATATATATATATATATAGAGAGAGAGAGAGAGAGAGAGAGAGAGAGAGAGAGAGAGATACATTTACACACTCCAGTTTGTTGTTAAAATATAAACATTTAAACAGTGGCTGTATTAACTTGTTTCCATGATGGATTTATTCAAACAAACATTAAATATTGAAGAACAAAAAATATAATGAATATGTAATAGTCCATATATTTAGCGAAATACTCCTTTTGTTGAGTTTTAAAACACTAAGTGTTGAAACACTGACTAAGCAGTTACATGAGACGTGACACATTTCAGTAAGTTGCACTGTTTCTTTCAACACCTCCTGATGCTCTTTCCTGTTTATTTTGTGCTGTAACTAGTAGTAAAGAAGAAGAGATGATCAATTCACGTCACAGCGCATTAAAGAGTGCCAAAACTGCATTTATTGGTTGAATTTCATAATGAAATAGACATCATTTGAAAGCTGATACTTTCTTTCATTTATTGGGTTGGAGGCATGCTACAAATATAGGTTCATTAAGTTTTGTTCATGCATCAACTGAAAAGAGCATAGATCGATTCTTGGGATTTAAGAATCGATATTACTTCATCAAAATGAGAACCGATTAAAACCAAGATATCAATATTTTCAACCTAGCCCTATTAAGTTTAATACTTTTTTATCTCAAAGTATGAGCAACAGTAAAAACTGGAAGGGATCGACCTTAAAGGAGACATATTATGCCCCTTTTTATAATATATAATATAAGTCCCCAGAATGTGTCTGTGAAGTTTCAGCTCAAAATAAAATTCCCATCACGGTTGTGTTATTCTGTGGCACTCACCGAGTCGGTGGGCATCAGGCTGTTGGCGTGAGTGAATTCAGCCACCAGCTCATCGGCCACCTCGTTGTAAGACGTAGTACCTTTCTTTTGCACCTTCTCACACACCTTCATGGAGAAGTGCCTGAGGCCTTTACCGTTCTTATCTGCCCTCTTCATTCTCTTACTGCACAGACACAGAGAAAGACAAAGACAGAGAGTTTGCATGTTTCATTTCTGGACCATACATGTAATGGGTAGTTTTTTCTTCATTTTTTTAAGAAAAAGATTTTAAAAGAAAATTTTGTAAAAACAAAAATGAAGATAGTTAAGATTAGTAACATGAAGATTTATTGCATTATGTGCATAATTTTTGTGACAATTAAACCCCTTCCAATTTTCACTACCGTAATGCCAAAAACCCTCCAAATCTCATTACTGTAATGATAAAACAAGCAAAATGTGTATATTAATATAGCCTTGGCTATACTTTATTTAATTTATGTTAATTTGATTTTTTATTAAAAATTAAAGTGTTGCAGCAAAAGAATACTATATTGCAGCAACGGGAATTACTATTAAGAATGAAAATAATGTCACAATGCAAAAAATCATAATCATAATAAAATAGGATTAATTTCTTCATGTAAAATTTAGTTTTTTTTTCTCAGTAACACTTTACAATAAGGTCCATTAGTTAATATAATTAACTATAATTATTAGTAATAATAATATTAATAGTAATAATTAATAATAACATAATATTAACTAACATGAACAAACAATACATTTATTACAGTATTTATTAATCTTTGTTAATGTTAGCTAAATGTAAACACAGTTGTTTATTGTTAGTTCATGATAATTCACAGCGCATTAACTAATGTTAACAAGCACAACTTTTGATTTTAATAATGCATTAGTAAATGTTGAGATTAACATTAGCTAAGATTAATAAATGCTGTAGAAGTATTGTTCATGCTTAGTTCATGTTAACTAAAGTAGTTAACTAATGTCAACTAATGAACCTTATTGTAAAGTGTTACCTTTTTCTTTATTTCTTTCAGTTTTGGGATGAACATCTTGCAATTCTAAATATGCGTCCAAGAATAACCAGCAGGCAAAATGTGTACTCCAAACACATGTCTGGGATAAAGATTAATGGCCATCATAAACATATACTCCATTTACATCTGAGTTCTCATATACACATCCACACACTCTCTTAGGAAGTCTTATGATGGACTGTTGTTAAATTGGTTTTGTGAAGCAGCAAACTGAGCTCTGTTCTCTGCTGTAGATGAAGACGACACATTTCAGAGTAGTGTGCATTGAGTAGTTTACATCCATCATTTACATTTGCCATTGTGTGATTCTATACATACACACACGCACACACTATCTGGGAAAGACACACAGCATGTCTGGAGTTGTGACATACCACTATGAGGTTAGTGAGTGTATTTGTGCTCCCAGCATGCATACGCGTGTGCACACATTTTCATGTGTGGTTTGTGTTTGACTGGGTCTGTGGCCCGGGGTCATGTCACCGTAGCTTCACTGCAGGATGGGTCAAGTTCAGGCAACAGAGGTGGGAAAACAAGCACACACACGATGAGTGTGAGAGAGAAAGTGAGTGACTCAACATGACGTCAATGCATGGATACAAGCACACTCATTCACTCAATTCATTCATCTCTGCCACCAACAGGAATAAAATACGGAGAAAGGGATAGTGCACCATGTGAGACTCTAAAAAAACAATAAAACCAGACAAATCTAAAGCTAGACTTTACATTTCTTTAAGAGGGCCTTCCCAGGACCATCACTTGCTTCGTTTCTGAGTGAATTAGCCGATTGAACGAATCGGCTGACTGAATGATTCAATGACTCACTCATTAAGACAGTGACTTGCCACCACCCATTGGCACTTTTACATTCATACTCAATAGAGCATATTTCAAAATTGAATACCCATTTATTATCATTATTTATGCTGAATCTAAATATTTCTTTCTAAAGCTATTTTTGTAGTGTCAATTCAATGCTTTATTTAACACAATAATGCTTCAATCAGAAGTTAGAAGTTCATGCACAGCTGTGTCTGTGAAATCATTCAGAAGAGAATTTGTGGCAAAACCTGTCACAGTGCTTTTGCAGCGTTCTGTTTTTTTTTGTTTTTTTTACTGCATATGATGATTCATTCACAGCAAGTAGTAGTGAAGTGACATTCATTACAAGGTGATTAGTTAAAACATTTCAAAATGCACCTGCATTGTTTGGCATTTTCTGACTTTCAGGCAAATAAAAGAAGATTTCTTAAAAGTAGTGTTAAAAATATCTTGTGAACCCGATATCATGCATCGTCTGGTCTCGTGAGCGAAGTGTATCGTCACACCCCGATTATAAATTGAACATTTGAGGAGGGTAAAGCTCAGCTACCAGGCTAATGGGCTAGCCTTATGCTAAGCTAGTATGCACAGAGACTGGTTACTTTGCAAATGCTAACTTAACAAAAAAAAAAGTATAATAATTTCATAATCTATAGCTTTGGTTGTATGCTATTATATAATCATTTGCAAAGAAATGGAATTAGCAACAGGGTTTTTTTTCATATGTAGGGTGGGGATTTTAAGATGGAGGGCATTGGACTCTAAAATTAAGTCATTTAAGTCTGACATATGTTGATTCACAATAAGATCTATAACCTGCATTTACAAAACAGGGCAAATGTTCATTTCGTGTTGACTTTAGAAGACATTAATGGTCATAATATCAAAGTAAAGTTACTGACATTCAGCATAAAGCCATTTTGTAGGCTTTCAATCAGGCCCTGATACCCATTAAAAGTGCTTTCAGCCAGTGGAATAACTCTGATGTCCTAAACGGACTCATCAGGTCAAACAAACGGTTCATGAATGCGGCAGGTGAAAAAAAAAAAAGCTCCAACAATTCCCAACAAAAACAACTAAAAATGATTTGTTGATTGCATCTCACCTGACAAATGAACTACATTTGACTGCATTATAGCAATTTCTTCATTTGGAACATGATCAAGATTGCGTAGGTGGACGTGTTTGGGGAATCAGGCAGGTGGAAATATAACCTTTAAAGGGGTCATATGACGTTGCTAAAAAATAACATTATTTTGTGTATTTGGTGTAATGAAATGTGTTTATGTGGTTTAAGGTTCAAAAAACACATTATTTTCCACATATTGTACATTATTGTTTCTCCTCTATGCCCCGCCTTTCTGAAACGCGTCAATTTTTACAAAGCTCATCGGTCTGAAAAGGGAGGTGTGCTCTGATTGGCCAGCTATCCAGTGCGTTGTGATTGGCTCAAAACTCAAAACTCGCGTTTGATTCGTCAGTGTCAAATCCATATCTTCCCACACAGTGACGTAGACATGTGGGGGCGTGTTTAAACGAGCCGTTTTAGGGGGGCGTGGACCAGTCTTAACTTTTATAAAGAATATCTCTTTGGGTTTGAGACTTTAGTCTTTGCAACTTTAGGGATCTTATCTATTCACGAACAGCTTGTAACACTCCAAAGAGAAAGGAAAACTTGAAATCGCATCATATGACCCCTTTAACACCACTCAAATGAACAAAATGACATGAATAACAAGATCGATTGAGAGAGTCAGTAAAATGATCCAATCTTTCCATAACTAGCAAAAAGAGAAATGGAGCATTAGCGGTTCTCTAAAGCTCAAAATACATGTATATGCTAAAGTACACAGTTTGCATGATGTAAATTTTGGTAAATTTTCGAAATGATTTTTCGAACCACTCATACTCTGTACTCTCAGCTCGCACATGTGCCTTGAAAAGTTTTTTTGTTGTTGCAATAATTAGTTTGTCCACACAGCGTCGACACCGCCCATATGCGTTGTTTCAAATTCGCAACAGACTAATTAGACTACTGGAGACGTTTGAGAGTTTATGTGAGGGGTTAAGAGACAGAACTTTAGTCTAAACCAGGGGTGGTGACCTCCGGTCCTGGAGAGCCGCAGCCCTGCAGAGTTCAGCTCCAACCCTAATAAAAACTCACCTGCCTATAGCTTCCTAGTAACCCTTCAGGCCTTGATTAGCTTGTTCAGGTGTGTTTGAATGGGGTTGAAGCAAAACTCTGCAGGGCTGTGGCTCTCCAGGACCGACGTTCGCCACCCCTGGTCTAAACGGTTACAAAGACATTTTTATTGCTCATAACATCTGGAGAGAAATACTGCAGATGCTGAACAAGGATGAAACGTTCTAGTGTGCATGTGTCGAAAGTCGTGGTGTGCGTACGTAGGAGTTTGCATCAAAAATGAAGAATCCTTTGGGCTTTGAAGTATCCAGCGGCCTACATAATCCATCTGTGATCAAAAGTTAGGGAACATCAACCTCCCTGTGCCGCACTTACTGGAATTACACTATTGTTACACGTCATATGCATACGTGCCGCAGGGGCTGTGGTGCGTGTAAACGCTTGTGAGAGTTAAAACAAAGAGATGGCTCAGGGTTCGATGGTGTGCCAAGTACACAAGCGTGAATGGTCTGTTCATTCTCTTTCTCTCTCACACGCATGCAGTATAAATAATGCAACTGCACTGTTGGGTGAATTATGTAACCAGCGCTCAATGAAGGAGAGAGGTGTGGACAAACAGGAGGAACACGGGGAGAGAGGGGAGGGTGCAGCAGTGGCTGATTGGGGCTTCAGTCGTCAGGACAAATTAGTTCCAGACCCCCAGCTTACCAAAATTCACCCCTAATTGACTGAAAGTACTGCAGTGGCGTAAGAGGGGCGCTCACACAACTCTGTGACGCTGATGAGCACACGCATTCACACATGCAAGCTGCTCTCGCAGGTCCTCGTGTGTAACATACATGCACACACACTGATTTCTGCTTAGCAACAGTGCAGAGATGTGATCCCCCCTGTGAAGAGTGTTTCAGCATCACAGAAATGCAGTCTCAGGACAGAAGAGAGAGAGAGCGAGAGCGAGAGCGAGAGCGAGAGAGACGGAGGGAGGGAGAGATGGAGGGCTGAAAAAGAGGGAGGGGGAGGAAGGTTTATCTGACCTTTCGCAGAAGAAGACACATCTGCCAGAATGCAGCAAAAACGAGAAGAGGCTCAGGAGAGTCACAGAAGGGTAACGATGTGTGTCTGTGCTTGTAACTGTGCCTGACTGCAAATTAAAGCTGTTTATAATTTATGGGCCTAAAGAGGAAATTACTATATTAAATCAGAATACAAAAATGCTAATATTTAGTTTTTAATGATGAAGTGTAATTAAGCAGAAGTGTAAAATGAACAACTGTTTTCAAACAGGTTTCCTGAACAATACCCCTCGTCTGCTACTGGTCGCATAAACAGATAGCCCCGCCCCAAAGACTTTTGTATTTTAAACTGGAGTAGAAGACAGAATTTTAAAAATGTGTCATTTTTGTTCATCTTTAGTAAATCAAAAATATGAGTAAAATAAAGGAAACTGTGACAATACAAGAGGGTTTAAACCGTGAAAAAAAATCATAAAAGCCTAAAATATTATAGAAAATGTGATTTAGTTATTAACACTTAGAAATCAATATATTAAGTGGGTGTGCTTGAGAAACTATTTAAATAAACTTCTATATAAATACGTACACGGGCCTATTTACACTTAGCAAGCTCTCAGATCGCGAAAAACCAGGTATATATATGCCCTCCGAAACGGATCCAAGATGGATTGCAACAATATACACTACCGTTCAAAAGTTTGGGGGTCAATACATTTTTTTTTCTGCCTTTTTTTGAAAGAAACAAATACTTTTATTCAGGTTATTGATCCCAAACTTTTGAACGGCAGTGAATATATGGCTTATCATAAAATTGTTTAATACATGTAAAAGCAAATATTAAGATAAACACTTTCATATATTGATGATTATGTATAGTAATATGAAGGACTCAATCAGCGCTCAACAAGCTGAGCAGACAAACACTACAGTAACACATTGTGTGACGGAGCGGAACGAACACAACGCTGCACATGAACACTTGCAGAAAGCACAGCGTTCTCTGTGAAATTTAGCACTGACAACTGTGTGAGAACCACTGCTGCAGTCAACACTAGCGGCAGAGTCAAGCGCAGATGCCTCCACAACACTAATAATTAGGGATGCACCGATACGATACTGGTATCGGTACCGGGCCCGATATCGGGCGAGTACTGGAAAAAGTGGTATCGGTGCATCCCTACTAATAATGTTCAATTAAGACAGAAGCAGCTGAAGGAGAGCATGTGAGTGTGTTTGTATGTTAACAGAGAAACTCATTAGGGACACAGGAGCTCTGAAACACAACTGTGTGCAGATGTGATCCTCCACTGTCCTGCAGAACATCTGAGCCTCCTAAATCATAGTGAGACTACAGCACTCTCTCTCTCTCACACACGCACACGCACACACACTTGTCCCACGGGCACATCCGTTTAAGGACATGTGTGGCTATTGATCCCAGCGTCCCCGAACTCAACTCATTTACCTGGACGAGGAATCACTCGAACACAGTCCATCCCTGCAAAACACACATTTGAATATTTCCACACATTCTGATGAAATGTCACAACAAAATGTTTCTAACCCTCTATAAGCAGCATTAATTTTTTAATACAAAATCATTTTCAATTTTTAAAAATCCTTAAAAACATGATTTTAAAAATGTAAAATGCAGCTTCAAATGTATTCAGTTTGAAAACAGATGCCCACCTGTCTGAGTAATAGGAATCAATGTAGTCATGTGTCCTTTTTTTGTTTCTATGAAGAAAAGGCCACAATTAGTCAACAACTACAGTGTTTCCCCTGCCATTATATTAAGGGGGCGGCTCGCCCCCCCAACGGTACCCCCCGCCCCCCTTGAAGGTCAAGTTAATTTTATTTAATAATATTTTATCTATAGCGCCAGATCACAACAGAAGTCATTTAAAGTTACCTTTCCTATAGAACATGCCTATACCTTGTTCTATTATTAAGCAAACTAAATAGCCTTATGTTAAATTTATCTTATTTACACGACGGCATGTCATTTCAGTCTCTACGTTACATGGTCACGCTCTCTGCATCACGCACAGCGGAGTTCCGCCCGATGCGCGCGCTCACACACACACACACACACACGTGAGCCCACTCCTACTAGTATTTGTAAATATTAAGCCGCAAAACGATTCATATTTAAATATGAATTCTGCGTGTCTCTGTGTTAATGAATGGCGCAGACGCGCGGTTTTGTGTAGTACTCGTACTGAAACGCTTGTGACGCTTCCGGTGATATTAACGTCTGCCGTCTCACTAATGAGGACATAAATACACGAACAACATCTCCAGAACTGCTCTGAGAGTCACTTCATGAGCATTTGACCGTTTCATTTGAGTAAAACTATCATCATGTCATACACACACAGAAATGTAAAGGTATTCACTGCAACCCGTCAAATTAAAAGTTCGGTTTAACTTGAGGGGATTGGCAGAAATATATTACTATTGTTGAGTTGAATGTACGTAACAGGCTGCTACTACTAAAATTATTAAAACCTTATTTTTAAGGAATAAGCATTCAATATTTCTTCAGTGTTTTAATTGTAATATTAAATGACCTTTATTTTCCAAAAAATTTAATTTGTTTAATTTTCATTACTTAAAAGATAGATTAAATTAATATTTTATGCCTTAAAAATGTAAATACACAACAGAATTTCTAAGCAAAAAATCATAAGGCTATTGTAAGAATAAATGAAACTTGTTTTATGCTTTCAAATAATTAGACATGCTAAAACAGGATTTGGTTACAATAAAACATTAGGTTGGAAAAAATAAAACATTTCATAGGGCCCTAAACATGTAATTTTTGTTAAACTTTTAATAAATTGATGTTAAATTGTTTAAGTTTCATGATTTTAATTAATTAGACATGCTTTTTGATTAATAAAATTAAATTTAACCATTAAAAAGAGTCCAGAAAAATTAAAACAGGGGAAAAAAATAGAATACAGAACAATTAAAAGTTGAAAAAATAAAAAATAAACAATTTGGAAAAAAATAAATAAAATGGATTTCATAGGATCTTTAGGATCTTTCATAGGAATTTTAAGAAATTGTTGTTAAATTGTATAAGTTTAATGATTTCAATTAATTAGACACGTGTTTTGCTTTTTACTAAAATTTACTTTAATCATTAAAATGGAATCCAAAAAAAAAAAAAAGAAAGAAAATAAAAATAACACTAAAATAAAATTAATAACATAGATTTTGCTTTAAAAAAAAATCTAACTGATTTCATCACAAGAGGACAATAGAATGGCATCATTAGTGGGTGCTTTGAAAGGTTGACATTAAAATCACTGCATGAGAAGCGGGTGTGTGTTCACTCACCCCGGGGTCCACTCGTCGCCCTCGGGAGGGTGCGCTTGAGTAACCATGGCCACCGGTGTTGTGTGCGGCGTAAACGGGCTGCCAATGAGGATACTTCCAGGATGAGACACTCTCTGTGGTGTGCTTAAAATCTGCAGAAAGAAAGAAAGAAAAACAGTGCCAAGTTATGCAAATTATAACTGAAGTTTGTTTGATGACAAGTTAACCCTGTTGAAACTGGTTAGGTATGTTTTGAAGCATGGCGGCTGGTCATGAGCTGGTCCATAAGCTGGTTAAGGACCAGCTCAAACCAGCCGCCATGCTTCAAAACATACCTAACCAGTATATGCAGTTTTTTTTCAACAGGGAAGACCGGTAGAGAGCTTTATTGGGTTTGGCTGGTTAGTTTTAGCAGTCACCCCCTGCTGGCAGATGCCGTAACTGCACCAATATGGGGAAATAAACCTGTTGCTCTCCTATAATTCAAAGATGGCAGCGTTCAGGCTGTGCACTTCCAGTGCGCACCTGCTATTGAGATGAATGGGAATGGGATTCTCCAGCTCTGTGTTTCAGGTGACCTCCACTCTAGTGTTGCAAAAATAATAGACACTGTCCTGTTCTCATGCACATGTACAGATGAGCTGTTCTGGTGTACGAGGGCCTGCCCGAGTGCATTTATATCCAGCAGCCTCTCTCACTTCCTCTCTGCTAACCTGAATGTGTGTGCTGCAGCCCCAGGGGAGAGCAAAAACGCCTCCTGCAGCCCAACCACAGCCTCACCCATCAGCGCTGCCTCGCAGATGATTTATCCTCCTGCTGTCACTCTGGATACATTGGGAATGGCACGTTCCCACACTACTGCTATTATTTCGGCAGTTATGCAGTGCATAGTAGGCAAATTTTGTGGTTGAATGCAATACATCAGATTATCTGCTATTTTTGTCAAAATGTGCAGTATACAGCATATTGCACTGAATATCCCACAATGCACTGTGGTCAAACTGAACCAAACTAGTCTGTTTGCAGTGAAAAATGAATCATCAGTACAGCCATAATTTGTAACATTTATTATTAATTCAACTTATTGTTAAAAAAAATATTTACACAAATTGCATTTAAATATAAAACGATTTCCTTTATAATATGCTAAGTAGAACCCACTGATTTGACACAGACTGAATTCAGCATGCAGTATAATGTGGTCATGTCAATATTATTTTAGCATTATTAACGTATTATTGTATCATTTATGAATTATAATTGAGATAGCTTTTATCAATTTTCAATTCAATTTTAGTTTAGGTTGTTGAAATTTTCTTAAGTGCTTTTGTCATTTTATTTATTAATTAAATATTTCTATATAGCTTTATGTACAAACTGGCAGTCTGTCTCCACTGTGATGAATGAATGAGCAATTACAAGTACAGCCACAATTCTTAACTATATTAGATATATTAGATCAAATTTATTTAAATTAATTAAATGAATTGTTATTATTATTATAATTTTTATTCAAATAAAAAATGTAAACATTTATGCATGAATTCCATTTAAATTTGATATGCTAACTTTCACAAATTAAATAAATCGTGCAGCATAATACTGACATATCGGTGTTATTTTAGTATTAGTTTTATATAGTAGTTTTATTTTTGTATAAAGTGTATTTATATCATTATTATTATAGTATTTATTTTATTTTGAAATAGCTTTTACTTTTATATTTTCAGTTTCATTTTAGTAATGCTTGTTTGTCATTTTGTCAGTTTTTAAATATATTTTTAAGTTTAATTCATTTAATTTAATTATTCAATTTTATTTAATTCACTTTTATTTTAGTTTCAGTCATTTTTGCACTTAAATTTATTTTAGTTAGTTGCCAAGGCAACATTTCTAATTTTCGTCATGGGTTCATTTAGCATACTACTCTTTGAAATGTGTATCACTGCATATGGTTTCACCTACTACAGTATGCAGTACACAGTGTACACTGTGCAGTATGCGGTAAGCAATCGTAGCATCATCCTGTTACTGTGGCCTGTTCTCTCGCACGAGACGAGATGTTAATGGACATTAATGGACAGGATGTGATTGTGTGTGAGATCTAATCAATCAGAAAGGAATCTGTATGTAAGTGTGTATCTAAACAACGAGCCACACATCTCTGTAACGAGCGAGAGAGGGTCTTAACGAGGGTCTCTCGTGCCATTCACTCGTTAATAAGCTCATTAGGAGAGGTGCAGCACACAGCGCCTCCTTTCACGGCCTTTCCGCTCTGCCATCAACATCCATTCATCACTGGACTCGTTGTTTAGTGAAGCGTGTCATTCCTGCATTAAACTGCAGAAATAATGGCTGCTTCCAAACAGGTTTCCCAAACACTCCTACTGCCATTTCTGAGACAAACAGGTCACGGTCTAAACTCAGCATCATGTGAGTCAGTGCATGCAGACACAGCATGACACATTAACAGGTGTACATTCTTTAGGAAGGCGACCTAAAAACGGCTAATGCCGAGTTCACACTGCACGATTTTAGCCCGATTTTTCACTCGCCGACAGGTTTTGCGAAATCGCCGACAAATGCCCGAAATCGGAGGCAAATCGGTACTCGTTCACGCGAGTGACAATCACGCAGTGTGAATTATCAAAGACGCGATCTGGGCAACCCTGCACCAGACAGAGCTGTCGGCGATTCTTCCTATTGTGAAGTCATGCAGTGTGTAACCTCCTGTCGTCGTTCCATCGTGCAATGTGAACACAGCAGCAACTGAATGCTACCCCAGATAGTCGTTCAGTGTGAAACCAACAGTGATGAGACGTCTTTGAAAATCGTGCAGTGTGAACTCAGCATTACTTGTAGTTTGGTACGGGATGAAACCATATAACACTGAAAAAAAATAAATAAATACACATTTCACCTTTAAATTTATGCATTTATAAAAAGATACTTCCTGGCAGGCATTCTGTTGTTAAACTTCAGTTCATCAAGGTCTCCTCAAACTTCCTCCCCTTACAGCAAACTTTCTTTCGGCTCCCTTTAAACCCTGTTGTGTGTTTCCATCTTTTCTACATTTCTCTCTTTTGTTCAGCTCAGTGCAGCCATACTGACCCATAAACACCCTGCTCTCTCCATCCCCCTCCCGTTATCTATTGTCTATGTACATCAGACAAGCACATGCAGTAAAGTCAGTCTAGCGCTGTAAGGACTTCACTGCCCACTACTGGATACAGCATGAACTGCAGCACAATTTAAGGCATTAAGTTGATGCATTTAAAACATTAACTTACAACGAGCATTTTCTACAGTATCTATTGTAACACATTAGTTTGGGGACCAATTCTCACTATTAACTAGCATGCATATTACTAGCATACTGGCTGTTTATTATAAAGCACATATTAATACCTTATTCTGCATGACCATATTTTAGATCTCTTAACCCAACCCCATACCTAAACTTAACAGCAATCTTACTAACTATTAATAAGAAGCAAATTAGTTTATTGAGACAAAAGTCATCATTAATAGTTAGTTAATAGTGAGAACTGGTCCCCAAACTAAAGCGTGACCGTAATTTTTAATCTGTTAAAGTCAGTTAATATATATTATTTTTTTATTTTTTTTGTAAATATACTAAAAGGCCCTACTCATTTTAGCTCATGTCCTCTAAAAAATATTAACTTTTGATTTTAATAATGTGCTAGCAAATAATATCTTAATATCTAAACCTGAAGATATTAATGTCTAAAACTGAGATTCATAAATGCTTTAAGTATTTTTCATTGTAAGTTCAAGTTAACTAGTATAGTTATTTATTTAGTTTATTAGTTATTTGTTTATTTATTTTTTTGTGCATGATGTTGTAGTCATTTTGTGTTGTAATTATATTATAAAAACCATCACAATGTTCACAAATTATGTCATGTATATTTATGTGTTTTGTTTTTGTGGCAGTAAGTGAGTTTCACAATCTGCTCTTGGTTTGTGAGTACAGCATTGTGACAACAATATTTTCATACGGTTCTAAACTAAATAGCAAAAATTATGTCAGAATAGAGATGTTTGATTTATTTTTGGTCAATAATTTCTTTCAAGCTGCGCATTTCTGTGACTCAGTTCACTGATAAAACAAACTTAAAAAGGCTTACTGAAGAATTTTAGATACATTTATGCTTTCGTGAAATATACATAGATAAATATAGATGTTTATTGCAATGCTTCCTTAGATCGTAGCATTTCAAATAAATATTCCTCATTGTGGTTATCAGATTTACTGCATTTTACTTCTTGTATTTTACCACTTGCATTCTAGATTCTCAATCATGGTTCATCTGAATCATTTTAAAGCTTTACAGAACAACCATAAATGCTCATGAAATAAAATGTGATGAAAAGTCTTCCAGACTGTTGCCAATGGTGAATACATCAAATTGTTTTTGTCACTTTTGTGACCATTTAAGTCAGTCAGGAGCCAGCAGCCTGGGTTTTAATCTGTGTGTTTGAGGCATTATGAAGGGCATGTTTGTTGTGTGTTAGGGGTGCAACGGATCGTAGATGATCCGCACGGACCAGGCCCCACGGTTCGGCACGCATGTGATTCGCGGATTAACTGTTAAGTTTAACCATCATAGAGTGAAAGTTTATCATTTGCACGTTTTGTCTTGCCAGTTTACACATTCAAGCAGTTTTAACTCGCGCGCTTTTTTCTGTGCGCTCAGCCGCTGCCGTGCGCAACCGAAGCGCGCACACGCAGAGAGAGAGAGGCGCGATTCAGACACAGCGTGATTCCTTTTTTTACATTCACACAAAGTTTGATAACATAATAGAGTATAAGTTTATCATTTGTCCGGATTTACACAAGCAAGCGAATTTTAAACAATTCCAGAGAGAAAAGGCGAAAGCGAACTCGATTAGTTACTCGCGCGCTGTTCTGTTCTCTACGCGCGCACACATGAAGCGCACACACGCGTTCAGACGGCGCGCGAACACCGAACTGAATCCTCTTCTGAATCCTCTGAACAGACACATAAAATTATGACAAAATACCTATCTCGACAATCATTCAGGTAAACGCAGTCAGTTATGTCTCAAGTGAATGAAAACAGCTGAGAAAGAAATCGGATGTGTATCATTATATCGGCTCCGTGCATGAGGTCTTAAAGGGACAGCGGCCTATAAATACTGCTGCTTTCATTAATGATCATCAAACAACAAAACAGCTGTGATAAAAATCTATATTTAATTTATACAGTGAACACTATGCAATGTTCACTGTATAAATTAAATATAGATTTTACAGTGAACACTATGCAATGTTATTTTCCATAATT
>NW_015633444.1:772081-775343 GCF_001515625.1 Sinocyclocheilus rhinocerous
GATGTGTATCATTATATCGGATCTGTGCATGAGGTCTTAAAGGGACAGCGGCCTATAAATACTGCTGCTTTCATTAATGATCATCAAACAACAAAACAGCTGTGATAAAAATCTATATTTAATTTATACAGTGAACACTATGCAATGTTATTTTCCATAATTATTACATTTCTGTATTTGAATACAACCAACCTTATTTAATTTGTAACATATTCTGTTGTGTTTATCTGTGCTTGTAATTTGTGTATTTGTTCTTATTTGTACTGGCTGTCCTCTTGCCTCTTTAATCATGTTTAAACTTTCTTAGTTAATCTAGTAGTATTTGCTGTGGTATCAAAGAAGTACTTCGTTTTAAGTAATAAATGGAAAGCAAGTTAAATTGAAATATTTTTCTTTTCTTGCTGATCCGAAAAATGATCCGATCCGTGGGTCAAAAACCGTAATGTGATCCGAACCGTGAGATTTGTGATCCGTTGAACCACTACTAGTAAACGCAGTCAGTTATTTCTTAAGTGAATGTAAACGGGTGAGAAAGAAACTGGATGTGTGTCAGTGTATTAGGCCGGGCCGTGCATTTGGTCTTAAAGCGACAGCAGCCAATACATACCGGTTTCTGTCTGCTAATCAAATAACACCACAGCTCTAACAAAGATTAATCTGTATTTAACTTGTGCAGTGAGCACTATTGTGTTAAACTTAATTATTACATTCCTGCAATCTGCACCTAAATTCTGATATTTGTAACTGTGATTTGTTGTTTTCATCTATGCTTGTAATTTGTGTAATTGTTCTTGTTTTATTAATAACTTTATTAGTTAAGCTACTAGTTTTTTTGCTATGGTATAGAAGTACTTAAAGTAAGGTTTTTTTTATTTTTTGCTGATCCGAAAAATTATCTGATCCGTGACTCAAAATCCGTAAATGATCCGAACCGAGAATTTTGTGATCCGTTGCACCACTAATAGTTATGTTTTAAAATATAATAGTTTACATCATTTAAATACACAGCATAATGTAAAAACATTCAAGGAGCCATTTTGTTGTCAAGTGACAAAAAAAAACATAAACGGGACCCTTGTAGACTCAAACTGAGTCTCTTAACAAAATCAGAAAATTTGACTTTTTTTTTTCCTGACAAGACAAGGTTAGTTGAAGTTATTAAATGGTAAAACACCAAGAAAAATCCATGGTATTTGTTCAAACAAACACATTCTCTCTTGATTTACAATACACAATTATGTGTCCTCAATACTTGAGTCAATTAAATCAAGACTTTTGTTGAGAATGATGTGAATGTTTTTCAAAACAAACATGTATATAAAAATGATATTTCTATAGAAATATAGATTTGCCTTTTTCGTGGTCTCCAACAGTTTGTCACTGACGGACCCAGTGAAGCTAGTTCTGAGGAAAGCTCTAGAAACTTGTGTTGCTTAGGTATTTTATCTCATATAATGCCAGTCAGACATTCATAAGACTCTTAGGGGTCACTGTACGTCCATGTGTCCATGTGTCTTGTCCAATTCAGCAAGTAGATGGCGTCTTCCCATAACACAGGCGCCTCATCCCTCCTGAAGATAGCTGAGTCACATCTCCACGCTCGCTCACTGAGGACACTTGCGAGGCTGTATTTCGCGCTCAAACACAATGCTGACGATCACTCTGAAGACCCTCCAGCAGCAGACGTTCACTCGTTTTATGCGTATTTGGCGCCACCTATTGTTGTGGGTGTATTATTGACATGTCAAAGTCTAGACCCTGAATATAAGACGACCGCGTTTTTTCAGATGCATTTCCAAGAAAAAAACAACGTCTTATATTCGGGTCAATACGGTAGTATGTTTTGCTATGGTATAGAAGTACTTAAAGTAAGGTTTTTTTTTTGTTTTTTTGCTGATCCAAAAAAATGATCCGATCCGTGACTCAAATTCCGTATATGATCCAAACCGTGAATTTTGTGATCCGTTGCACCACTACTGTGTGTGTTTGTGTGACACTAACCATCTGGGCTCCCACATTGGAATTGACCATTCCTAGTGTGATCTTGGTGGCTGGGCTGTAGCTGGACGCCGTTACCAGGGAAATGTTGCCTGCAAACACAAACACAGGAGTTTCTGAAAGGAAAAACACATTTCACAGTCCAGCAGAGGCTTGAATGGATTACAGAATTGACAGAATGGAAATGGTGACTTGTTCACAAATTAGTTCTCTCAAGCAGATTACGTTTTACAACCTGTTAGCAAAGCATAAATGCAATTCAGATGTAGTATGTAATGTTTTGCTTTTTCAATGTATCATTGAAAAAGATTCTGCCGATTCAGCAGCAGCATCAATCCTGAAAAATGACTATTTACCGGTGAATCAGGCTAGTTACTCATTTAAAAGGCTAAAAACCAAATAAATCACATTCTGTTGAAATTGCACAAAGTTGCATGTACTACTTCTCAAACTCTCAGGATTGTGAACTTTTATGATGTGAAGTATGTTCTCAAACTCTATGGGGCAAGTTGTCACAAGTGAAACTGTTGTGTTTTTTTTTACTTAAAATATGATGTCTGACTATAGCAATAATCGATAAGACTAATCAATATGATGATTATTTCAATGATTGTTCCAATATTGGATGTCTCAACACAGACTGTGTGTCTCAGGTGCCTTCCAGTGTGTGGTACAGGTGGACAGTACCAGTGAACTTGAGTGAACTTTGGGAGATATGACAGGTACAACACAAACAAGTTTGACGTATGTCCCGTGAGGATGATTCCAACCAATAGGAGACAGCGGAATAAAAATTATTTTAAAACTGGCCGATCTGGCCAGATTCCACCATTAGAAAATATGCCAGGAAGAGCATTCATTAATTGTGGCAAACCAGACAAGTGAAACCAATAAAAAAAAAACAGATTACCAATTTTTGGTTAAAAAGACTGATAAGAATAAGGTATAAGTATGAGTGTTTGGTCACACAAAGGCCTCGTTTACACTGCAGGTCTTGATGCCCAATTCTGATTTGTTGCCTATATCCGATTTTTTGGGCTGTCCATTTACACGTTCTTTCAATTGTGACCCATATCCGATTCATGTGTCTACACTTGCCATACCATCTGAAACATTGCGCATGCATTGTTGTCATTTACCGCCTCCACATGTGCTTCCTCCTGAGAATAATGTGACCTGTGCTGACAAAACGAGTCACAATGAGCAATTAAAAAAAATAAAATAAATTGACATTCACCATTAAAAGACCTTCAAAATGATTTAT
>NW_015633444.1:775809-784021 GCF_001515625.1 Sinocyclocheilus rhinocerous
AGGCCTCGTTTACACTGCAGGTCTTGATGCCCAATTCTGATTTGTTGCCTATATCCGATTTTTTTGGCTGTCCATTTACACGTTCTTTCAATTGTGACCCATATCCGATTCATGTGTTTACACTTGCCACATACCATCTGAAACATCGTGCATGCGTTGTTGTCATTTACCGCCTCAACATGTGCTTCCATCTGAGACTAATGTGACCTGTGCTGACAAAACGAGTCACAATGAGCAATTAAAAAAAATAAAATAAATTGACATTCACCATTAAAAGACCTTCAAAATGATTTATGATTTGTTGGAATCGGACAAAAAATGACTGAGCTACACCCGTTTGAAGTCGATAGAGTGAAGTCCTCCGTCTTTTCTTATTTTTAATTATTAATAATCACAATACAGCTATTTTTTTATTTTATCTTTGCTATTATAAATAAGAACGGATGCAAAAAACAAAACAAATAAAAAAACCAGTAGAACAAATAGCCTAGAAAGAAACAAATAATGCATTACTTTATCATTTTATATCTAAACTAAAGCATTCATGTACGAAAAACAAATAATCAAATGTAAAAATAACTTACGTGTGTTCATTACAAATAAATGTATTATTAAAACTACAAAAGCAGTTCAATGAAGTGCAGCGAGTGATTCCCTCGTTTCTTTTATTGTTAGATTAACATTAATGAGACAGACGTCCTATACTGTAATGCACGGATCTAATATAATGTTACACAGATGTTTTTCCCCAACAGTTCCCCAACCGTTCACTTAAGACAGAACAGATTATGTTTGCGTGAATACTGAAATACTGTAATTCTGTATATGTGTGTATTTATCGGGATCGCGCGCCGTTATATGCACGCACTTCGGATGACAGTCAGCGCGAGAAGCGAGCGGAGAAAAGGTAATCCTCTCAGAAAATGTACAAATAAAGATCATTTTAGATGTTTAATTACTACTTGGAGCATTTTTTGCCTGTAGCTCAAAATAGCCCGTGCGAATTTACACTCCCATTTTGCCAGCACGGGTCACATATGAAGTCGTTAAGCCGCGGAGAAGCACTAAATTGTCGCAGTTTTAATGACGTACAGAACGCAATGCCTCAGAAAATCCCATCTGCCTGTTTACATGACAGTCGCATTGGCACATATCTGATTTATATCCGATTTATTTCCACATATGAATGAGGCCTGAAACCGATCTCAAAATATCCGAATGCATGCGTTTTTTCCTGTTTACACTGTCATAGAACAGATCCGATCTGTGTCACATTATGAGCAAAAAATCGGAAAACGGGGCCTAAGACTGGGGAACCTGTAGGGGGAAAGTTGCAGTCCACCAAACTGACCCACAGGCACCAGAAAATAAAATGAAGGCGCTGACTGAACTGGAAAGCCAAGTCCTGAAAACACAATATATCAAAATATATCTGATTAACTGAAGTATGCTATTTTCTGTGAATGTGCAAGACTTCTGATACATTATAACTAAAGTGCAGTAAACGATACAACTAATTACGCTACAAATCAGCGTGTTTATAATTACAACAATACATTAAAATATTGTGATAAGAAATACCAGCATGTAATAAGCAGCGTAACGTGCTGCTTTTGTACTGGAAACAAATGATATAGGCTAATATATTAAATAGGCAATATAATAAAATAGATTAAACAAAATAAGCCTTTCCTGGCTAAGGTTTAAATAATGTACATTGTTTAGACTGAAAATGATTACCTCAAAACTCAGATCTCTTGTCTTCCTGCTCCTGGATTTCTCTGCCTATATCCAACAGACATATAATCTCTTAAACAGTAAGCCTTAGGCCTATGTTATATTTGCATTAGGCCTATATAAGTCATATTTTTTAGACTCAGACTGCAGACAGGAGATTGAAAACCAAGATTAAAGTTGTCATAGCTGATTCTGACCTGCAAAATAAACCGCTTTACATTGCAATCATAAATTGGTTGTCCCATATATATATATATTTACATATTTTATCTTGCTAGACAAACATTTGCCTGAATCAGGAACTGAAATATGTTGTTTGAACTCTTCTTCCTGAACAAACAATGGACTAATCAATAATAATAATAAGGTTAGATAGATAAATAGATAGATAGATTCTTAATGTAGTAATATACAGTCATATTTATAAAATAATATGTAATATTTAGATATTATTTCTACTATATTTATATATAATAATATTTTCACTTACCCTTTCATCTTTTTCATATACCACCATATGCTGTGTTGTTGATAGCTTATATCACCCAGCTGTGCATGTGTTTTTATATGACAACCTTCTCTCATTCAGCCAATAAAAATCTGTGGCTCTTTCCCACAATTGACTGCTGTGGAGTTTTCAACCTAAATATTCAGATGTGTGCAGCACATTTTATGGAGGACTGTTTACTGATCCTGGGAGAGTTACGTTAGACTAAAATGCCAGCAGTTCTGACTCATGTAAGTACGTTTTCTTTTATCATTTGCCACTGATGATTCAAACGCGAGTTTTGGGCAGTGTGGATTAACGTTAGCACTTGTTGTTTGTCGTTTCTCTGATCACAAATGCAGACATGGGTTTTATGTTTACAAGGCACGATACGCAACGCAATACGTAAAAAGACAGTATAAGTCATTATAAGCAGTAATTATGTCCCCACTGGATGCAACAAATGCCTCGTTTGTAATGGATTTTAATGTTTTTGTCTCATCGCTCCGGCCGGACAGGGCATCATCACAGTATGGTGAGGGGCGTAACATTTCCGTCACACGCTTGAGGTATTCGGCCAATCACAACGCACTGGATAGCTGGCCAATCACAGCACACCTCGCTTTTCAGACCGATGAGCTTTGTAAAAATCAACATGTTTCAGAAAGGCGGGGCATAGAGGAGCAACAATAATGTACAGCATGTGGAAAATAATGTGTTTTTTTTTACCTTAAACCGCATAAACACATTGCATTACACCAAATACACAACATAATGTTCTTTTTAGCAGCATCATATGACCCCTTTAACTGACAGTGTAGACTGTCATCTCAGCTTTGTTGCTGTGTTCAATGAAGTCTTATTTTGACATCTGGATCTCTGCTTCTTGAACTTCATTTACTACATTGAGAAGGCCATTGTTGGCTCCACGACCTAAAACCTGTCATCAATCAGTCCATTACAGGTTTTGCAGTAAAAAGTAAAACAAAACTGCTGAATCAAAACACTGATCAGTGTATCAAATCGAATTGAATTGGTCTGAATTGACAAAAAAATGCTTTTAAAACTGAACAGATTTGCAATTTCCCAGATTCAGATTTTCAGTCAGATTCAAAGATAAATGGGTGGCCCTAAAACAAATCTGGACTTTTAAGCCACTTAAAATTATGAATAATGTTGATTTAGATAATAAAGCTATCTACTATGTGGCATTTAATTTTCAAATAGCATAAGGACACTTTTCAAACAAAACATTTCACAATACAGTTTGTCAAACTTCAGTGGATCAGTAGCATGCATATAAAATGCATATAAATATCAGTCATCACTCCAATAACAGGTCTTAGTAAGATGATAAATACTTAGCTTTATGATCAAAGCTCTGTAGTTTTTAATGTGGGGAGCAAAACATATAATGCAATGCAATACAATAATGATTCATTTCACAATACAGTTTGTCAAACTTCAGTGGATCAGGCTCATGGTTAACCCTAGAAAGCCTGACAATATGTAATAATAGTTTTTGATTTATTATAATTTTTTTTTAATGAAACAATTTACTGAACCTACGTTTTAAATGTGTTTTTGTAGATTATAATATTTGATACATGAGTATCTGCAATTTTGTGCAGATACTGATATTTATATGACTAAAAAGTAAGATGAAATTCTGATATGAAAGTCAATGAGCTCTTTATAAAAGATTACTTGCATCAAATGCATATAAATATCAGTCATCACTCCAATAACAGGTCTTAGTAAGATGATAAATACTTAGCTTTATGATCAAAGCTCTGTAGTTTTTAATGTGGGGAGCAAAACATATAATGCAATGCAATACAATAATGATTGAGAAACGAACAAAAACGTTCCTCAAAAGCCTGATGGATCTAGTTTGATATTTTTCTAAAAAATGATGTATGGATAATCAAGTAAAGCTAAGTTGTTTCAGTCCAGTAAGTGTTCATCTTGAAATATTACTAACTAAAATATTACTAACGAAATATAAAAGTTATTCTTACGTTTACTTTATAAAAATCTGTAAAGATTAGACAACAAAAAGACACGTGAACCACAAGCTGAAGGAAGACATTTTTATAATGATACTAAAAGAAAAAAAATACGAGCTATCAATCAGACGACAGAAAGCACGCAGTAGATTGTGTTCAACAGGTTTTTCAGCAAAGTTTTCATCATGTTGATAATGTAGAATTTAAAAATGCATATCAAATATGATAAATCTGATTTCTAGGACTCCTGTGTGAGCGCATCCACTAAATTCACTGCAACATTAAATGTCACTGCAAAATGTTTCTAAAAAGTGAAGCTCTAGTATAATGTATTTACAGAGGTTACTTAATTTTATCTCTTGCAACGACATGTTTAGGTGCAGCTGAAGTGACTGTTGTGTATGTGTGGGATCTGTGTGAGGGACGGTTACAGTATGGTGATTGAGGCCGAGACACTTGAAACGCTTTCTTTGAATTCTGTGGTGTTTTCTGAATGGAAATGCAAATCATGTAAAAGGTTGTGGCATATCAGATGCAAAACCATGCAAATGGGCCTCGCAATCACGCACAAACACGCAACAGTGAACACACCCAGTTACTGTCTGAATGAGACGACGCATGCCAACAACTCCCACTCCACACATGTCTGCGTCCCACTCACACACCCCAAACAACTCCGTCTGAACATGTTCAGATCATCCAGCAGTCTGTGACACTCACAGTGTGCCTTTGTCTGTCTTCAGCTGCAGTCGAGATGTCGTACTGTGTTTACAATGTTCTATTGACATTATAGACCAAATACCCATTCAAAGAAGTTCTTACTTTTCATAAAGTTCATCAGCAGATGTGGTCATGACTCATTGAAATAAATGAAACGTGGTCATGATTGCTACTGAAAGTGACCAATCATAGCACGGCATAACACACATTATTATGCTATAAGCTATTAAATACTTAACTGCATGACATCCAGAAACATCTTTCTATCTACTTTACTGATAATTCATCAATGTACTTTACTTTCATTATAGACATACACGATTCAAAGCTGTTTGGCATCAATGCAGTCAAACCTGGTGCTACACAAGCACATTCAGCCACGTGCAAATATAAACAAATAAAATTACATTTAAAGTCGGCATAAAACAGAAATTATGATCGACTTTTCACGGGACAGAGCTTGGTTTTGTTTAGCAGGAACTGACTGGGTCATTGTTGTTTCCTAATTTTGATTGTCTCATGTGTGTGTCAGACCGCTGGAGGTTAATGACTGAAACTCATCTGGCTTTTAGAAAGCCTAATTGTTCTGCCCTCGTGTTGGTGCACACGTCATCGTTGAGAGGGGACTTGCACCTTACTATTTTTGATTAATGATTATAACGGCAAATGATGTGCACAGATAAATCATTTACAATAAACTAGGGATGTCCCGAGCCGATCTCAAGGTTCGGGATCGGGACCAATCGAGTATTTTTTTTAACTGATTGGTATCGGCTCTCCTAAGCCCGATCCTTATTTTATGTCAGCTGTCATGCCGGTGACGTGCAGTAGGTGGCAATATACGCCTTTCAGTAGATTTGCCAACTGCTATTAAAATGAAAAGATGACGCTCAAATATTCATATTCAGCCAGTTTGAACTTCCGTGTTCAGTGAATTTGATGCACACTTTTGTAACAATCACTCATTCATGGTTTACTTTATCTGCCGTCAGACGTCTGAGACGTCGTTGTCATAACGCGTTGCTATGCACTGTAAAAAATTATTTAGCAGTTTAGTTGTTTCAATGAATTTATGTTGACAACTTGCAGTTACTGAATTTGTTCATTCAACTTAAAATTTTACGTTTTCACTGTCTTAACTAGTTTGTAAGTTGACTGAACTAGAGTATTTGTCCTCTCAATTAAAAAAAAAAGGTGTTGAATCAATTAACAATGTCACGTTCTCAACATCACTTATCGCGAGATCTCGTGAAGGCCGTTGCAGACAGAAGACGGTCGTCAGCCATCTTGGTGAGCTTCTCCACAAAGTTTGGAAATTTTCTCAAAATACAACTTTGGTAAGTAAAATATTTGTATTTATTGGCTTAACGTGTAAAATTACGTATGTTGTCTAAGAAGAGTAAGTATGGTTTAAAGAGTCGTATTTTCTTGTTATATGTATGCAAGTGTTCGTTTCTTTGCGGCACTCTGAAGCCTCAAAATACAGGCGGTTCCACAGTATTTTCCATATAAATATTAAAACAAATATTCGCCCATGCGGTACTGAGTTGAACTTATATGGAGAACGATAAAAATACAGTTTGGTATGTATTATTTGAGCCCAGTGCTGCGTTAGAGACCGTTCAAACAGAGTGCGAGACCGAGCGCAACGGATCACTGTATGGATTTAGAACGGCGGGAATAAAAATTAAAAAAAAGAACTTCTTTAAACCTGACAGCGTCTTATAAGCCGTAAAGACACCCGTCAGAATATACATAGATGAAAATTACTACTCGAACGGTCTCTTTTCTGCATGTTATAAGGGAAAAGAATGAGCATCTCCCTCAGAGTTCTTTTGAAGTGCGTAACTTAACATTGCATTTGATATTTCTGACATAAACTTGGTTCAGATGAAGTTCTGAAGGTAACGTTACAAACTCTTATTTCAGTTTTCTGAAGTAGTCATTCAAGTGCCTCACCAGAACCCATTGTAATGCTGCGTGAATACAAATATTGCATACATTCAAAACTATAGGTTTTTGAATAACAGTAATAACAGCGTAGCTATATCTTGTATAAATAGCCATACAATAAGGATAATAATAATAATAATAAACACACACAAATGTGTTAAATTTCCTTTTATTTTGTTATAATTCTGTGTTGTGTAATTTAAAAGCCTCGTCTGGATTGTAAAGTTGGGCTTTGGTAATTAAAACAAACTTGTCAATACATTTGACTTTCTCTGTAAATATTTATTTACATATTTATGTTTATTATTTCACAGTGTTTTAACGTGTTTCTGTATTTTCCATGTTTATGATATTTTGGAATGACTGAAGATCAGCGCAGAATTCAATAATCTTGTGGATGGACCGCAGCAAGTCCTTTTGCAGTTGTATCCATCAAATGCTATGAAGACATAATGGAAATGACATTCACATTGTAGAGCTTGGACAAAGTTGTAAGTAAATTTATTTACTTTATAAATGCACATTTATTGGAGTCTGTAAGCTTTACGATTGTAAGGCACATTTTAATGCTTCCCTTTGTTTTTATTAAAGCACACAGGCTCTGAGCAGGAATTCATCAAGGACATAACTGTTGGAATTACAGTTGTGGGTGACCAAACTGAGCACCATCAATCTGCAGTGATGTGGTCCAGGTAATAGAAGAAGAAATCTTGGTGATCTGGGGTTGTAACACGTTGTGGGGTTGTGTACTGTGTTAGACTATCTGGGACTTGTCACAGAAAGAAATTCATTCAGGTTTAGAACAACTTGAGGTTTAGTAAATGACAATTTTATTATTATTTTTTTTTTTGGGTGAACCCTTTAAGGAAATTTAGATATTTGCATTGAAAAACAGCTTCAAAATTTAGAGAACATAATTTGAAGTATTATTTTCCCTTCAGTTTATTCCTTGAATTTTCTATAATTGGTATTTAAAAGGTCTTTATAAAGTCTTGAATTTATCTTCATAAAACCAGCAGAACCCCTGTTTATGGACATCGCCATTTTTGATTATTTTGCTGAATGCTGTTGTGAATCCTGAAAATGTTCAGGCTCATAGCAGTGCTGGCATATTGGCCATTAGCAACTTTGCTTAAAGGGTTAGTTCACCCAAAAATTAGTTCACGTGCAAGTCATTCCGGCAGATGACGGAGGACGTATGCACAGCGCACGCGCCTGTGAGATATGCTAGTCTCGCGAGTTTGTTTCCAGGAGCAAAGGAAGCAAAGTTTCCTTACTTTAGCAAAGGAAAACCAGTCTCCTCTTG
>NW_015633444.1:784093-790752 GCF_001515625.1 Sinocyclocheilus rhinocerous
CTATATATGTATAAATAGCCATGCAATAAGGATAGACACAAATGTGTTAAATTTCCTTTTATTTTGTTATAATTCTGTGTTGTGTAATTTAAAAGCCTCGTCTGGATTGTAAAGTTGGGCTTTGGTAATTAAAACAAACTTGTCAATACATTTGACTTTCTCTGTAAAGATTTATTTATATATTTATGTTTATTATTTTACAGTGTTTTAACGTGTTTCTGTATTTTTCATGTTTATGATATTTTGGAATGACTGAAGATCAGCGCAGAATTCAATAATCTTGTGGATGGACCGCAGCAAGTCCTTTTGCAGTTGTATCCATCAAAATGATATGCAGACATAATGGAAATGACATTCACATTGTAGAGCTTGGACAAAGTTGTAAGTAAATTGATTTACTTTATAAATGCACATTTATTGGAGTCTGTAAGCTTTACGATTGTAAGGCACATTTTAACGCTTCCCTTTGTTTTTATTAAAGCACACAGGCTCGGAGCAGGAATTCATCAAGGACATGACTGTTGGAATTACAGTTGTGACCAAACTGAGCACCACCAATCTGCAGTGATGTGGTCCAGGTAATAGAAGAAGAAATCTGGGTGATCTGGGGTTGTAACACGTTGTAGGGTTGTGTACTGTGTTAGAACCCCTTCAGACCAGAATTTTTTTCACTGAACAAAAAATGTTTTATCCACTTGATATTTGCTCTTCTCCAATACAGAAATAAGTCTAAGAAACAAGATTTGTGCCAAATAATTTTTTTTATTAGATTTTTTTCATGTCCACTATAATGGACACCAGGACTGAAGAAAAATAAAAATCCCCATATTTTAACCATACATAATAAGTAGAGCTTGTGCTCTATAGTTGAACTAGTGTTTAAGATTTTGAAAAGAACACATACTATAAGAATTAACAATGCAGTAAGAATGTGGAAAAAAGGGTAAGATGATATCTCAAAAAACCTGTTTGATCCTTTTTGTTGGTTGAAGTGGGTGAATCCGAGTATATGTATAAATGTCTTTGTGTGTATGTGAATGGGTTTATTTGTACTTGCTGATTGTTTTGATGAATATATGATTGTGTGCATTATAGCATCAAGGCATCAGTGTGTGTGGAGGGGATGTGAGGGTGTGTTGCTGTGTATTCATTGATCTCACATCCATTATGGCTGTTTCTCACTAAAATCAATGAAACAAAATATTGACAGGCTATGGTCACTTTGAAGACATAAATGGAATTATTTTAATAATAGTTCATTAATTAACATCAATGTTCATAAAACTTCAACATTTTAATTTGTAGCTCTGTATTCTAGCTTTGAAATGCTTGCACAAATTTCACAACATGTCATACAACTAATTCATGAGGTTCCTGCTGATATGTTTCAAGACCTGATGTCCATTGCGATGGACATTTAAAAAACAAACAAACAAACAAAAACAATCTTGTGTTCTGCAACTCTGAAAGATATTCAAAATAACTTTTGAATGTTATCATTTGATAGTCTTAATTTTATAATAGGTGCAAGTTGATGAGGCTACCATGAACATAAATCTGCATATTAAAGGTAAAAAATTGGGCTTCCTCCTATTCCTTTCTAGTCGGTTAGTCATGTCTGTCTTTGTGATGCCTGTAGCTCAGTCAGATTAAGTTGGAACTCTTATCTTCATTGTGATTGGTTGATCAGGAACCAATCAGTGACCAGGCATTGCTCATATTATGAAAACATAAAATTGTATTGGTTTAAACAAAAAATCATGTGATGTCCATTTCAATGGACGCAGGGTCCGAAGGGGTTAGACTATCTGGGACTTGTCACAGAAAGAAACTCATTCAGGTTTATAACAATTTGAGGTTTAGTAAATTACATTTATTTTTTTTGGGTGAACCCTTTACGAATATTTAGATATTTGCATTGGAAAACAGCTTCAAAATTTAGAGAACGTAATTTGACGTATTATTTTCCCTTCAGTTTATTCCTTGAATTTTCTATAATTGGTATTTAAAAGGTCTTTATAAAGTCTTGAATTTATCTTCATAAAACCAGCAGAAACCCTGTTTATGGACATCGCCATTTTTGATTATTTTGCTGAATGCTGTTGTGAATCCTGAAAATGTTCAGGCTCATAGCAGTGCTGGCATATTGGCCATTAGCAACTTTGCTTAAAGGGTTAGTTCACCCAAAAATTAGTTCACGTGCAAGTCATTCCGGCAGATGACGTAGGACATATGTGCAGTGCACGCGCCTGTGAGATATGCTAGTCTCGCGAGTTTGTTTACAGGAGCAAAGGAATCAAAGTTTCCTTACTTTAGCAAAGGAAAACCAGTCTCCTCTTGGCTTATATAGAAATCCTCCGACATTTTTCTTTACAAATCCTCATTTTGTGCTTCTAATTCATGACCAGCGTTTTGTTTTGCTGTCTCTCATCCGTGCTTCCGTGTTCGTCACTAATCACTGGTGCATGCATGATGCCTACGTCCAACGTCATCCACCCGGAACGGCTCTCACGGAAGTGAGAGAAAAATGTTTATAACGTTTTAAATATGGATATTTTTCTCACAAAAACGCATGGATTCGCTACAGGAGGCCTTTATTCACCCCCTGGAGCCATGTGAGGCACTTTTTATTATGGATGGATGCGCTTTATTTGACTACTTTTGGACTGTTGAAAAAAACACCCGCCTACTGCCATTATAAAGCTTGGAAGAGCAAGGATAATTTTTTATATAATCCGATTGGATTCGTCTGAAAGAAGAAAGTCATACACACCTACGATGCCATGAGGGTAAGTAAAACATGCATTTGTGGGTTAACTAACCCTTTAAGAGTCATGCTTTACTCTGGAACATGCAGTGTAACAGACTATTATTTAAAAGGAAGATCTCTTTACACCAAGATATTGTCAGTCCATTATTAAAATGGTGGGACAGATTAGACTGAATTGCAAGCAGGCAAAATTGGATTAAGGAAAAAAAACTCATACGTTGCATTGGTTTGTCACATTTTATGACATTCAGAAATCATGTAGAATACCGGTAAAGAAAATAACATGCAAAATGTTTCCCCTTTTTTAGCCTAGTTGGTTCCGGAGGTGTATTTTACAATTATTTGCCCATTGGGATTTTAAAGTCTTTGTGTTCAGCAGAATAAAGAAATTTGTACAGGCTTTTAACAGTTTAATACAGGAAGTTATTTTGAATGTTTGTAACCAAAACAGTTGAGGAGCACCATTGACTTTTGACTTTCATGTTTGCTTACAAACATTTTTCAAAATATCTTCCTTTGTGTTCAGAATAACAGAAATTTATACAACTTGAGGGTGAATGACAATTTTCATTTATTGGTAGCTGTCCTTTTAACGAAACACACAACTTTAATAGTGTATGTACATATGTGTGTTCAGTTGTTATAAAGTTAATAAGTAATGTAATATTTTGTGTTTTCCCAGCCATCCAGTGAAATTGAGGATGTTGTGAAAGAAATTGACGAGGGCATTCTGATTGTAACTGAGGAGCAGCAATGTGATGTGCTTCCCAAGGAATAACCAGCATTGCTCTCATTTGGACATCCTGTCATCACTGACATCTCCCAAGGCATTTGGACTCCTGATGGGTCTGTATGTGGTACACATCCACTACCCCAAGCGCATGAAATACACCTTTGAGGATCTGCAAAAACTTGCGAAGAACAGCTGCTCCCACCAATGTTCATGATGTGTTCATGGGCTCCACAGCAAGCTCTTTCACAAAAAAAGTTTTTTTTTTGTTAAAGGAGCTTTTGGTTCTTTTGAGCCTTTTACTACTTTTTAGAATGCACATTTAAAGTTTGTCATGTTATGACTTGGAATATGCATGTTCTCATGAAAACAAATGTTGTTTCACGTCTCATCACTGCAGTAATATTGACAAATGTGCAGATTAAGATGAAGCTACTTGATAATAATAGCAGCAGTAATATTAACAAATGTGCAAATTAAGATGAAGCTACTTGATAATAATAGCAGCAGTAATATTAACAAATGTGCAAATTGAGATGACTTGACATATTGAGGTATGAAATTTAAAATAATCCCTGTGGTTTTGATGTGACGAATTGAAATGCAACTATTTATGTTTCTCAATCCCATGCCAAGGTTATTTATTATACATCACACTTTCAAGTGTCGGTTCAGATCTTTAGACGTGTGTGTGTGTTTGTATTTTGCAATTTTTTTCAATTGTCAGTTGATGTGTTGACAGCAAATTGCTTGTTCAATTTAAATGTGAATGAAAGTGTTGTCTCTATCATTAAATAAATGAAATTTAAAAAAGTGTTTTGTCATCTTTCTTTAAAAATTTCTTTTGAGCCTTTTACTACTTTTTAGAATGCACATTTAAAGTTTGTCATGTTATGACTTGGAATATGCATGTTCTCATGAAAACGGATGTTGTTTCACGTCTCATTTTCTTATACAGTAATGTAGTACACATTTTCCTTCAAATTGACAAGTGCTTTTGCTTTCCTCTTTCTATCTGTTTCTTGTTTTATGACCACTAAATTGTATTATGATGGGGTAGAGTTTGGAAACTTTCAAGATCCTTCTGATGTTTACACTTCTGTCTGGTCATGTTGCCCTATGAAATTTAGAATCAGACCTTTGTGCTTCCATGTGCATTCCGTTCATATTTTATTATACAGAAGTACAGTACACTCATTTTTTTGTAACTAAATATGATTGCTTTTGCCTTATATATACATATATTATATAATATTGTGTTTTCTCATTTTGACCAATAACTTGCACTATGGTGGGGCGGGGGGGGGGGGGGGAGTGTAAAATTTTTTTGTAACTAAATGTGATTGCTTTTGCCTTATATATACATGTATTATATAATATCTTGGTTTCTCATTTTGACCAATAACTTGCACTATGGTGGGGGGAGTGTATGTAAACTTGTGCAGGGTTAATATGCAGTGTTTAACCTTCTGACTTGTCTTATTGAGGTATGAAATTTAAAATAATCCCTGTGGTTTTGATGTGACGAATTGAAATGCAACTATTTATGTTTCTCAATCCCATGCCAAGATTATTTATTATACAACACACGTCGGTTCAGATCTTTAGGTGTGTGTGTTTGTATTTTGCAATTTTTTTCAATTGTCAGTTGATGTGTTGACAGCAAATTGCTTGTTCAATTTAAATGTGAATGAAAGTGTTGTCTCTATCATTAAATAAATGAAATTAAAAAAAGTGTTTTGTCATCTTTCTTTAAAAATTTAAGGCAGTGGAGTAACATTTGCTTACGTTTATTGATCAGAGTTTAAAAAAAAAAAAATTCCCAGTTGACACAACATGATTTAGGTTGACTGGACTAGGAAATAATAGTCAAGTCAACTTGAACAAATTTATTACCTGGACTAATTCCACTCTAATGGGATGTTGTTTCAACAAGAAATATATTGTCAAGATAACAAAAAATTTTTAGGCAGCGGGGTAACAAAGTATTTTTAGTTGACAGTAGACTGGCGTTATGACACCGTGAGCTTCATGCTTTCTAAACATATCTCCACTTTTTAACCTTTATGTTGCAATTATTCAGCTTATTGTATATATGAAATACAAGATGTTTACATCAGTGGTCCCATATTCTACCAATGTCTTTATACAGTATGTGCAAATATATGGATTGAGAGAGTGCATCTTACACACACACACACACATTACTTTTATTCTCTGCACAAATCTGTATACATTGGATTGAATACCTTTAATGTACTTGAATTGTGCATCAAACACTAGGAATATACAAGTATCGGATCGGGACTCTGTATCGGCGGATACTCAATATTCAATGACTCGGATCTGAAAGGGGGCACAAAAAACCTGATTGGGACATCCCTACAATAAACTGCAACATTCCATAAAAACAATAAAAATTGTCATTTTGATTTCATTTATACATAGAAAGCGACGATGGTAGGTTTAACCGATATTTTCCTTGATATTTAAGCATTTTTACATAATTGTATATCAGATTTGCAGTATCAGAGCCACCAATAAAAGCACCATCTTTGAGTTCTTTGATAACTGCAAGACTATGGCGTTATTTTAATGACGAATGTCGAGAGCGCATTATTGTAGCGCGAAAGCACATTAATATAATGCGCGAGCGCGAATCTCGCACAAAACCGGACGCGCGCGCTCAGATACACGCTGCTCTCGCCCAGAGAGAGTGCACGCATTTAAAACGTGTCTCTCCTCTCACTCAAACTGTGTCCTGTGCACTCTCAAATCTCTCTGTGCTCATGCGCTATAGATATTAATTATTTTCGCACCTGAATTTAACGTTGTCAAAAGTTATCATTATGCACTTTTAAAAAGTAGTCTCAAAACAGATTTGTGCAGTACCTTTCCTTGATTTTTTATTGTTGTATTTTTGTTTTCAAAAACTAAAGTGTAAAAAAGTTGCGCACATCCCACAAACCCACACAGGGCTCAGGTGCAGGGCAAAAAAAGACAAACTATAGCAAAAATACAAACGTATTGTCCGCACACTGATGTAACTGCTCCATATAAGGTGCCTGACGAAGACCTGATGGTCGAAACGTTGCAGCAATAAATTATTTTTATGGAGCAGTTACATCAGTGTGCGGACAATACGTTTGTATTTTTGCT
>NW_015633444.1:790817-791174 GCF_001515625.1 Sinocyclocheilus rhinocerous
TACTGACTGATGAAAATACTACGTGAAATCTAATTGGCTGAGTGAACTGTCCCTGGAATTCTTTTGACAATCAAAGATGGATCTTTAATTTATTTTCAGTTTAATAATATTTAGCAATGTCAATGAAATGTAGCCTATAGAAATGGCTAGGAATTGGGTGCTTGGATGATTTGTACATATAACCTCTGTCCAACTGGTTGGTCTCTGAGCAATTTATCTAAAAACAACATATTATAGCCTATGGCTCTAAAGACTTCATATAAAACATCAATGTTATGTCATAATATGTCAGATACCTCATTTAAAACTTCATTTAGAATTTAAAATCATTGCAATAAATTCTCAGTTGGTATGATG
>NW_015633444.1:792186-799834 GCF_001515625.1 Sinocyclocheilus rhinocerous
TGGGTCTGCTCTAGTGTTTGTTTTCAGTTCAGTACACTTAATATTAGCTACACATTCAATGGCACTCTCCTCAAACAGTGAATATACAGTTATATGACAGTTGCATGTAATTACATTGTCTGCAAATGCATTAAACCCATAGAATAGAATGTAGTAATGTTATGGCAAATATGAAAAATTCATTATACTGTTATATTTGGTCTCCAAATCGTAAGTATCGGTTTAGGGAATAGTGCATCTGACCCATATCTAAATAGTTCTGTCTTAAATCAGAAGATTAAAGATTCAGGTGCGAAAATAATTAATATCTATAGCGCATGAGCACAGAGAGATTTGAGAGTGCACAGGACACAGTTTGAGTGAGAGGAGAGACACGTTTTAAGTGTGCGCACTCTCTCCGGGCGAGAGCAGCGTGTATCCGAGCAAGCGCGTCCGGTTTTGTGCGAGAGCAAAGGAAATCCGCGAGCGAGCGGCGAGATTCACGCGAGCGCATTATATTAATGTGCTTTCGCGCTACAATTATGCACTCTCAACATTTGTCATTAAAATAACGCCATACAAGAGTGCCATTACAACTGTTCACAGGTAAAGAAACTAGCTTGAATTAATAAACGTTATTTAACATAACAGCCATTAATGCACAAATGAGATGTTTTACATAAACGCTCTATAGGTAGTTTAAGCTTGACGCCAAGAAATAGAGACAAACACGCTCACGTAACCCATTAAGTCTTGTCCCAGAGATATAACTTTATATGAATTAAATAAAACAGCCTTGAATGAGTGCATGTTCGAAATAAAACCACTTTATTTAATTCTCTCTCTGCTGTCTATGCTCATAATTATAGTCTCGTATAGTCCCAATCACTCACCGGGTTCATGCTCAGGGATGTCCCAGCATGGCCACCATATGTACTGTAGCTTTTAACAAGATCCACTCATTCAAAACTCCCTAAATTACATTAATATTTGCTATATAACCATTGTTAAAAATTTGTATTATCTCGCATATAAACAGTTTGTTCAGTTCAGTGCTGTTTTTATCACTGTGACCAAAAAATAAATAAATATCGGTTCTGCATATCGGTTATCAAATAATCGGTATTGCAGTGTTTCCCACAGACTTACACTCTATGTGTGGCGGCACTTCCCCCGGGGGGAAATATATATGTATATAATGTAAATATAAAACAGCAGACGGGCTTATTGAAAATGCACATTCATTCTCTGCCAGCAGGAGGCGCTTTAGGAGCGACAGAAATAGCAGTTTCCCCGGTAACGGCTGTAATCAAAACAGCGCTGCTCTCATAAACGCTACTTTATCAGGCATTATAGGAAAGATTAAATGAAAATGACATCAAAACTTTTCTGACGACAATTGGTCTTCAAACCTTCAGATACATTTACATAAAAACATCCGTGCCGCATTTTGATTTTGAAACGTGCAGTCTTTTGGAAAATTTTGGAAAATTGTGGCGGTCAGTGTTGATATTGTGGCAGGCCGCCACAAATAAACCAATGTATGGGAAACCCTGGTATTGGTTAAACAACAAAATCAATATCGGTCGATCTCTTTTTAGAAGCTGCACTGGCGCCGGCAACAAATTTAATTGTTCCTCAAACACGTATTCAGATTCTGATTTTTACTCTTTTTTTTGGAGCTTGACAGCTTTCATTTATGGAAAAGAGTGGTTCAGTAATTCCTTCTGTGTTCTGTGGAAGTCAGTCATAAATGACTGTGAGAATGGACAGAATGTAATTTTTTGGGTAACCTTTCTGTAAAATTTCAAAAACATACTGAAAGGTAGGAAAGTGTCAGTGTAGTCTGAATGAATCTTCACAATCTGCTCCAGATGGTGAGCGTACAGCAGCAGGACTGGCTGCAGTCTGAAGGGATTTTGTGCGAGGCCTCAGAGCAGGAATGCCTCAGTGCCACACACTCTTTACAGCAACAATGAGCAAAGCCACATTAGAATACAGCTGAGCAGCGGCCCGGGACACACACACACAAATATTGAGCACAATGTGTGCGCTATATCATAAACCACACACACAGCATGCTCACACAAATGACTGATACACACAGATAAATGCAAGTGCATAACGTAAGACATCAAAAAGAAAACACTGCTACACAAGGGCCAAGACAACAGGAGGAAAAACCACAGTTACTTCCTGGGGCAGCCCAAACAGACTCCAGCACCTGCTCAACACGACTCAAAACCACATCAGTGCCTGAGAAACATCAGAGAGACTCTCACCAATGACCAAACACAACAACCCAGCTCTGCAGCAACAAAAACACTCGCTTAAGCACATATTTGCTCTCTGGAATCACATTACACTCTTAAAAATAAAGCTACCATTTTTGGGCTCCCAAACAGTTCTTAAAAGAACATTTTATTATTATTATTGTGAAGAACATTTTTTAAAAAATGTAAAGAACCTTTTTGCATGCTGAAGAACATTTAGTGCATTTGAAAGGTTCCATTGATGTTAAAGGTTCTTTTTGGAACCACCGATGCAAATAAAGAACCTTTACTTTTAAGAGTGTAGAAAGGGAAAAAAAACACCTCTTTATAAACCTATTTGAAAAGTTATTATAAAATTATACCAAATAAGTTTGTACCTTCCTCTTTACCTGTTTGTTTATGAAGCGGCACGACAAGCACTTCCATACTTCACCTTTAACTATTCCTTTCCTAATAAAAAAGTTCAAGTTCTAGTCCCGCACACAGACTGGGACGTCCGCTTCACCCCGCCCCCTGAACACAGAGCCGTGGAGGAACTTCCACAGTGACCCAGAGCGAGAGAGAGAGAGAGTGTTCCTCTCAGCATGCCGTCCAGACACACGTGCAGCCTTCCCAGCTGCTCCGACACAATCCCTGAATGCGCGCTACAAAGAGAGCGCCAGAACGAAAAAAAAAGTAGGGATGCAGAATTTACCTGAAGAGGAGTGGCGAGCATGTTTCCAAGGCAGGCTGGGACCTGGTGTTCCTCTCTCTCCCTGTGTGTCCCTTTTGTTACCATTCAGTGGAAACTTGAGAGGCTGGCCAGGCATTGCCGAGCGAAAGCAGAGGGAGTCCACCCACCCGTGCTCGGACTTTCACCCGTGCTGAGTGGGAAATGCGCTCACAGCGGCCGCATTCAGTGAAAGCGTGTGCACGCCTGCTGCCGGACTTCCTCCCTCCGTACGTGCACAGACGCCGGCTTTCTCACAGCTCCTGCGGGCCGCTCAAAGAGCAGGTGGGCGATTACTCTGGCCTGGACTGATCTGAGAGCAGTGGAAAGCCCCAGAGAGCAGGAGAACTGAATAGATGTGTGGCTGCACAATGGAGCGGCCTGAACACATGTTGTCACGCTGAGCTTGCGCTGTAAGACCGGTAGCACTGGTGGAAAGCACAACTGGAGTTTTATTTGCCATCCGAGCGACACTGGAAACTCACACCTGGACGAATGCCAATGACAATTAAAAAGTGTTCAATCACACACTGACTTGAAAAGACTTGACTGATGTTAAACAAATTGTTGTCTTCACACTCTCCAACAAAAACGCTTCTTACTGTAACATCAATTGTATTAATGGGCAGCTGAAGAGTACCATAAGTTGCACCATAAGTCACACAGGGTCAAAATTGCGTTTCTTAGAGTGAAAAACACAGCATCGAGTATAATTTGCATTTCTTATTACATTAAGATGTAAAAATAAACAGTCATTAATAAAATAAATGTTAAATGCATAAAATATGACTTGTATTCTGGAAAATACAGTTTATTGCTGTACATTCACCCTATAGAAAGAATTAATAAAGAAACAAGTATGCACTGAGCTTGTGCCATAAGACCGGTAGAACTGAATTAATATATTTATACAAGTAAGTGTATATAAATATACAAGTACTCGCATTTATTCCACTCTGACCAAAGTGCACAAGTGCTTGTGACATACAAGGATGGCATGTCAAGGCTCCTATTGTGATACACAGATTTGTAAACATGGCAGCAAAGAAGGCTTCAGATTTTTGAGGTGCTGAAGAAATTCGACAATGTTGCATGAGTAGTGCAGTATATTGACGGTCGAAAATATTGAAATGGGCAATGTAATTAATAACAGAAAAAAATAACCACAATTATTAGCAAACAAATAGAATAATAAAAATCGCATGGAGTTTAGAGGTCATGTAAACATCTCAATGCTCTGATTATTAGAAATAATCACATTACTGGGGCACATGAAAATGTAGTGACTGTTTTCTTGTTTGGGTCCCCCTCGGTTAAAATCGCGGTCTGGGGTCACAATGGACGATTGCCGATGGGCAGTGGTTCTCAATTCTGCATATTTTTCATGTCTCTCTTATTTAACACACCTGATTCAGATCATCAGCTCGTTAGAAGAGAGCGCCATGCATGAACTGTGTTCCGATTGACAGGGTCCCTACACAGTGTTCTTTGCTCCCTACTCCCTCAGCACGCGAAATCCACTGAAGTTTACTTCACTTCGGAACACTCATCTACAGATGTGCGCTACGCAACAGCCCGCAGCTTCTTCACACACAGCCGAAACTTTACTAGAGAATTGTGACATAATATACCTCTGTAAATAAATACAATTTAAATTCACGTCTCACACTTTAATGCCCTCTGAATGGAACATATACACTCTCTTCAAACTGGAATCATGGCAGAATATCCTGTGATGTCCACTTCGCAGGGCACTTACAGTCAAATAGAACAAACATCTGAAGTGATAAGAGAAACATACAAAATGTGCAGAGCGGGGGGTCGCGAGGACTGGAATTGAGAACCACTGGCCATTTTATTTATGTAGGTAAAATGAAGGTAAAATACATAAATAACATTAAAGGGGTCATATGATGTTGCTAAAAAGAACATTATTTTGTGTATTTGGTGTAATGAAATGTGTTTATGCAGTTTAAGGATTTGAGACTTTAGTCTTTGCAACTTTACAGATCTTCTTTATGCACCAAGAGCTTGTAACACTCCAAAGAGAAAGGAAAAATTGAAATTGCATCATATGACCCCTTTAAGATTGTGTTTCTGATTATATAAGGCAGTATTTGATGTCATAAAATCATGAGTCTGTTTTGATTTGTAGGTCAGAATCTATAGCTTACATGAATAAAAACCACAAACATGACACTTGTAAATTAAATAATTTTCTGTATACAGATTTATTAATGTGTAATTATGTATCTTTTTTTCAATTGGATTATGAAAACTTAAATACAAGGAGTTCTAAAAGATTTTTAGAATTTGTACAGCTCTTTTGCTTTAGACCATCTACAAATGCTAAATCTGCAATTAAAATGTTAAGGTTTCAAATGCATCTGTCTAAATAAAAATGCAGTGACTGATCTATAGTTATTTTCAAAGCTTTCAATGTATTCTCATTATTAAAAAAGATTCACTATTCTTGATTTAATTTGTGTTAAAAACTAACCAAAATGAGAAATAATTTGTTTATAATCTCTGCACAGGAGAGACTTGGTATTGTTTCCAAACAAAAGGAAATATATCGGTGTCGGCATCGGCTATCGGCTAAAATGAGTTGAAAAATATTGGCATATCAGATATTGGCAAAAATTCTATATTGTGCATCTCTATTGTAAACAGAAGCTCTTGCATGCATCACATGCTAGAACAAACCTCATTGGTTCTTGTGTATGTGCTGTGAGCTTCTGTGTATACAATATGTGTGTGCATGTTGATCATTTTTAGATGTAAATAAAAGCATCAATTTAACTTAAATTGAGGCAAGGCAAGACAGAATTTATGGAGCAATTTGACTGTTCTGTTAACACAGATAGATATAATAAAATGATGCTTGAAAAAGAAACCAACAGCAGTCTCAGAGAGTTTGATTCATATGTTGATAGTTCTTGTTGATTATATGATGCAATGACCAGTTGAGCACTGATACAATTCATAGGGAAGAGCCACATTTTCTATGCATTTATCGAAAAGGAACAGGTTATAAGATGAATCTTGGGATTTTACGAATCAACATAGAATTGTTTAAGTTGAGATTATGGTTAACTGGAAAAATAAAAATCTATATTTCACAGTATTCATACAGTTAGTACTAAGGGAAAGTCTCAACATTTAATTAAACAACCTTTATTATGGTAATAGGAGCTATCAAATATATTTTAGGAGTCACTGTTAATTTGCTGTCACATGACATAATGAAACCTACAACACAAGAAAGGGTTAGAGTCTCAATCAGTCACTTAACACTTGTCTGTGTGGTGCAATTAGACAAGTAATTATTTCTTGAATGTCTATTGTTCAATGCCCGGACCCCTCCTTTTCACTTTGAATGCAGCGGTTTCAAGACAACGGTAGGTAGTACATAAAAGTTTACTGCCTGCCAGTAATTGCCTGTAATTTATTTTACTGCCAAACTGAAAAATGAAAGCGTAAGTAAAGGGTTTACTGCACTCTGAATGAACCTGCGCTTGTACTAAGATAATTCATTAACTTGTTCATTTCTGAACTTATGCTTCACACAAATTTGTCTGCAAAAAAATATATATTAATTTTACCTTTGGAGAGGTTTTGGTTCAGAAAAGCCTTCAGATCTCCACACAGAGCTGCTGCACCAACCTGAGTGAAGAAGAAAGTAGGGAAGAGTTCAAATGAACTGAAATATTAGTTTGCAATATACAGTGGCTCCAGAAAGTATATGGATAGTTAAGTCAAATGTTTGAATGCCATTGTATTTGGTAGCAAAATATCAAACCTAGTAGTAATTTACTTCCAAGAAAGAAAGCACGTTTTAAGCAAAACAAAAAACATGATCATTTATTATTATCACTTAATAATATGCATACATGTGTTAGGCTTGCCGCGATAGACGGTGTTGACGGTGATACCGGTGTTAAGCCGCAACACCGTTTACGTCACTTGCCCACCGCGTCACCGACCCCCACCGTCGTTTTGATTTTTTATAGTAATAAAAATCATTTAGTTCAGTAAAAGAACAGACACTACAATTAAAAACTGAACGCGACTGCTCAATGCAGTGTGCCGAACGACAGTCGCATCACAGATCAGATTTAATTTCTCCAGTGAGGAGAGTGAGTCGAGCTGACTGACAAGAAGAGTGAGGTGAGACAGACAAGACGAAGGCGGATGATTTAGTTTCGAAACGAAATGCAAAAGCGCCTGTTTGGCAATATTTTGGATTTTGAAAAGCCTGTTGACTTTTGCCGTTTAAGGTGATTTTGGAAGTTTTTTTAAACATTCATTTCTTATTTAATTGGTTCCACATTGTTTGCTGATTTTTACTTTATTTAAACTGTCATTTATTTATTTTATTTGACATCAAGGTGTATGCCGTGCCTCCAAGCTTTCTTACTCGTTTTGCTAATAAACGTTCTACGTTTCTTATTTATTTGGTTATATATTATACATGTTTACTTAGCCTATTTCCAGTTTTGTATACCTATTTAAACTTTATGTAAGTTATTTGTTATTTTATATTAGGCATAGCCTGCCCTATAGCATGGCGTATTTTTATTTGTTTTGTTAATAAAAGTTATATGTTTTACATATAGGCTAAAGTGAGTTTGACGTTGTATTTTGTTGTTGCATTCAAGCAATTGACGCCGAACTGCCGCTATTT
>NW_015633444.1:802083-807775 GCF_001515625.1 Sinocyclocheilus rhinocerous
CGCTAATTCTAAAGTGAAAGTAAAATGTGCACGGCGCTTTTAAGCTATTTAAAAGTGAAGGAAAGCGAGTAAAAAAAAGAGGGAAAATTCAAACAAACTAAAAACGAACAATTGCTTTACTCCGAATTGCCGCTATTTTAAAGTGAAAGTAAAATGGGCACACCGCTTTTACAAGCTATTTAAAAGCGAAGGAAAGCGAGGAAAAGAGGGAATGCCCCGCCCCCGCGGTGATACCGGTATGACCGGTGTTGTCACAACGCTGATTAACCGGTGGGAAAATTTCCTCACCGACACAACCCTAACATGTGTATAAATTCCCAAGTTCAATGAATGAATGACAGTGTCTCTCACATAGGGGTGTGCGATATATATCGTCTATGAAAATATCGTAATTGCTGTTTAAACGATATGCGATTTGACATTTAGTATACCGCAAAAACCAAACAAAAACACACCCAGCGTGTGCCCGCATACACTATGAGATGTAGGTTAGACTACTGCGCAAGTTCACACTTTCACTGTGTGATTTAGTCTATTAAAATACTTTTAGAGTTTAATCAATCAGCCATTTGAACGAATCGGTTGAATGAATGACTCAATCACTCACTCGTGCAGTGATTTGCCACCACCTACTGGCAATTTTAGGTTTATATTTAAAGTATATTTTCCCTTTTTTTCCCCAAATCATTTCAAATATCAGTAGCCTATTCAATGTTTTTTTTTTTTTTTTTAAACATGATTAATGTGTTTGTAACTGCAGGTAAACTACATTCATGTCCTGCATTAAACAGTCTCTGTAAATGCATCTAAATGCCACTTCAGATGCAGATTCTGTGCCACCTCTGCATTGCAAACACAAATTTTGTTGATACTGATTTCATTTGACTGTTAACAGCCCTGTAGTGTCTTACTATTTGAACTTATTGATTAAATATAAAAATTTGACACAAAAGATGATGCATACATTTAATTAGATTAGAAAAAATGGCCTCATAAAGGTAAAAATGCCCATAAAAGGTAAAACTCAATTTAAACTTATTGGAAAAGTTACTTTCTGTTACTCCTGCAAACTAATCAACAGAATATGAAGAACATCAAAAGCTTTGGGAGTCAGCTGTCCACGGAAGTCCTAAACCTGTCGAAATACCAGCACAATAACACACAAAATATCGTCAGATTATCGATAGACAAAATTCCAGAAAATATAGAGATATCATTTTTTGTCATTATCGCACACTCCTACTCTCACATCTAATTATGATTGTGATCAACTGAATCATGACATATGTATTATATTGTTATGGGTTGACAATAGCCAAACTTAACAGATATTCTGTTCAAAATTCTGAATAAAAGTATCTGAATCCTTAAATTACACAATAATGCATGTCATTACATTGTATAAACTATCAAACCACGTGGCATCTGCAAACAAATGATGTTAGGCATGTTCTCAACTAACTTCACTTTTCTAACAAATTATTTTACTGGAAGAAGTCAGTTCTTCCCACAGGTGTCTAGCAGAGTAACCTTGTGTAGTTTATCACATTAATAATAAACCAGATCCACGCTTTACGACTAAGTGTCAATACTTTTGTTTTCATTTTGAACAGCACATTATATCTATTGTTTTATCTTTTAAATCCAACAAACATCTTTGTGTGAAATGCTTTGCTTGCTTGACAATAAGACAAACTGATGTAGTTTGAGTTTTTCAAATTACAAACTTGCATCCAAAGAGAAAAAATTAAAATTAAAAGTATAAAAATTTCAAAAACAAACAGTTTTTTTTTTTGTTTTTTTTTAAATGAAGCACATTTTTTGCCTTTTATAATTTGCACATTTGTCTGAAGTGTCAGTACTGAGAGTCTGACAGGCCTCAGTTTACACAGCAAACTGTATTTGGACAGCGGTCTGTTTCTGAATTGATAGTGTGATATCTCACTGCAGCAGCTGCTTCTGCGATAGGTCACACAACTTTAGAGAAAAAAAAACAACAACTCCAAGCTCCAGCATATAGGATGAATTTAACTTTAAACTGGCTAAAAGCAAAAATGTTAAATGATTTCCTCACCATGTATGTGGTTAAATCAAGTCTAGGGATGCACCGATCCGATATTCATATCAGGTATCGGCTCCGATAGTGCCATTTTTCTCGGATCGGGTATCGGTCAGATCCAAATCCGAGATTTTTTAATTTTTTCCCGATTGTGCAAATTATTTTGTGTTACTTCTGAAGCCATACGATAGCTTAATGTGAGCTACATATGAATATTTAAGTCCTTACAACTTTTTGTACCATTTAAGAGTTTCCATGTCCTTACATGTAAACAATTTAACTGAAGACGTTTTAAGGACCCACGGAAACCCTAATAAGAACAGTCCAGTGCAAACATTTCCGTCATGCATTTGCCAAAAAGCTTTTGTTGACTGAGAATTTTACCTTTGAAATTTGAGGCAAGTGCAGATTAATAGGGGAGCGGCCGGAAACTAGCGACCTCTCCTTGTTGGAGATAGTATTAACATCTTAAACTGAAAGCAATCTTTACGTGACTTGCTTTTCAAATGTTTTAAAATTGATCATATGAATCTAATATGATCCAGCGGGCCGTACTAAAAGACACTGCGGGCCGCCAGTTGCCCATCCGTGATATAAATACATTCATTAATGTTTTTAATGAAGGGATTTTATAATAATACAAATAGCAATGTGTAACATTTTACCATATTTAGTGCAACACTTTTATTTGTTCCCCACAAAATATCGTTTTTTCACTAAATGTTTGGATTTCTAAAATTATTGTGCACTGATTTTTCTAGAATAACTTTTGCTGCCGAATTATCCACTAACCTAAATTTATTTAAATGAGGGGAAAAAACTTCACTGGTATCGGATCGGTATCGATATCGGCCAATACCGAACCCTAGGTATCGGTATCGGAGGCGAAAAAGGCGGATCGGAGCATCCCTAGTTAAGTCACCATTAAAACACTCGGTCGGAGGGCTACATCAAATCAGCAGCGTTAGCCAGTGAAAGACTGCCAAAATCTATAGAATGAAAGGCTTTAAACGGACAAGTAAACAGATGTCGGTGGAGTTTACAGAGACGTCTATTCACAGGGGTCGGAGGTCGTGGAGCGTGTCACCATGATTTAATCAACAGGACATCACTGAGGCATTTAAACTAAATGAGAAATGTTCTCTCAGAGAGCACTAGATAAAGTTCAGACATAGTTTCATAAAGGGCGTTACAGTTCCATGTAAAAATTTAGTGAGATCTGGAAATGTTTTGGAAAGGAAAACTTAATCAAAGACCTGATAAACTGTTCTAGCACCTCACATCTTCATTCTATCACATGTAGTTTAACAGAAGCAGATTCTCTTAACAGCAGGGCTCTAGACTGTGACTAAATGGTCGCATTTTGCAACCCTTTTCTCTACCAGACTAAATTGTGTTAGACATCACACATGTGCCACTATGGCAGGGTGGTATGATGGTATATATTATATCATTACTGCGGTAAAAAATGTGAACTGTAACAGATTTTTTTTATTCCGTGTATTAGAGCCCGACCGATATGGGTTTTTGAGGGCCGATGCCGATACCGATATTAGGGAGTAAAAAAAGGGCCGATAGCGATATATTGGCCGATATTCTTTATGTGTAGCCTATATTATAGTACAGTACCAGTCAAAAGTTTGGACACTTTCCCATTCGTGTGTCTAAACTTTTGACTGGTACTATATATTCACGCGCACACACACACACACACACATACACAAGTGAGCCCACTCCCACTCCCACTAGTATTTGTAAATATTAAGCCGCAAAACGATTCATATTTAAATATGAATTCTGCGTGTCTGTTAATGAATGGCGCAGACGCGCGGTTTTGTGTAGTACTCATACTGAAACGCTCGTGACGCTTCCGGTGATTTTAGGGTCTGCCGTCTCACTAATGAGGACATAAATACAAGAACAACATCTCCAGAACTGCTCTGAGAGTCACTTCATCAGCATTTGACCGTTTCATTTGAGTAAAACTATCTAGGGGAAAGCCGTAAACCTAGGGGAAACACTGCACACATAAACACATTTTTTGCAATGATCACTCAAATGTGGTGATGAAACACGTATACTGATGTGACAACGATATGTAATGGAGGCCGGGTATTTAACAATTTAACAATACACTTTATTATCCAAAATGAGTCTGACATCAGTGCACTGAACAGTTTTACAATTTTACAACTTCAATGCCCTTTGAATGTAACATGTACGTTCCCTTCAAACTGGAATCATTCGCAGGGCACTTACGGTCGAATAGAACAAACCTCTGAAGTGATAAGAGAAACATACAAAATGTGCAGAGCGGGGGGTCGCGAGAAACCTCCTTACTGAAGTGAAAGGGTTGGGCTGGTGTCACTATCTCGCGAACGCGCCGGCAGATCTCCAACGAATTCGGGGGATCCCTTCAGCTCAAGGAGCCCTCTCGAATGCCGCCCTCCGTGCATCAATTGCCAGATCGGTCGGCGCCCGACCGCGACTTTGACCGCCCATAACTCCCGGACCCCGGGGGCTATCAACGCGGGGGTGGTCTCATTCGAAAGGACATATTCGAGACATACACTAGATTAAGCATTCGAGAGGGCTCCTCAAGCTGAGGGGATCCCCCAAATTTGGTGCGGATCCGCCGTGCCGTTACGGAGATATGGCTGTTCAAATTTTCAATGGTATTCCATACACTTAAGCTGTAAAGCGTTTCATCCAGATCGCCAGTAGCAAAAATGGAGCACACTCTGCTGGACAAACTATGTAATTACATCATTTACAAGCATTTTACCTGCGTTTTATGTTCTGTAAAAAAAAAAAGAAAAGAAAAAGAAAACAAGGTGAAGTACTTTTCATTTCTAACGTATGAGTTTATTTATTATATAAAGCTCTTTTTGTCAATTTTCAGAATAACTACATATATAAATAACTTTATCGTGAAATATATATATCATTACTGTTAAATAAAATTAGTCATACCGTGAATCAGAATTTTGGTCATACCGCCCCCACCCCTATTTGCCACTACCTATTTGACTAAACGATAACACTTCTATTTCTGTTGCATAATTTATTGCCATTATATGGCAAACGGGAGCGAAACAGCGCCACTCGTTTAAAATGCACCACTCGGACATACATCAGCTTGGCCCAAACGACAGCGCAGTGCGACCTTACAGCAAATGCGTTTACTTGCGTCTCGATCACGTGACCATAATTAAACAGTGCTGTGAGATCCAGTATTAAGTAGGGCTTGGCGATATGGCCAAAATCAGTCAATATCGATAATTATCACAATCAATTTCAAATCTTTATTTCTTTCAAGTTTAAAGGAAGATTTCTTTTGCTCCTAAGTGAAAGTTATAGAAACCAGACCGGTAATTGTGGTTTTAAACTACTCTTTATGGTCAGAACATGACAAACACTAAACGTTTTTGAATTCTTTATTATGTTCTAGTCATTTGTCCTTAACATAATGAATATATTAAAGGGGTCATATGATGCGATTTCAAGTTTTCCTTTCTCTTTATAGTGTTACAAGCTGATTGTGCATAGATAAGATCCCTGAAGTTGCAAAGACTAAAGTCTCAAAACCAAAGAGATATTCTTTATCAAAGTTAAGACTCTGCCACGCCCCCC
>NW_015633444.1:817786-821948 GCF_001515625.1 Sinocyclocheilus rhinocerous
CATTTTGCTGCCTTTGAAGTGGAAGGAGTTTCTGAATCTTCTGCTTTTTTTCTTTTAAAAAACGGATGCATTTTGTCAAGCTAACAGGCCGTGGCTGTGTATAGTAGGTCTGGCATAGCAATGCATTGCAATCTCCTGTGCCGTCGTTACCAAGCAACGGGGTAAACAGCTGCTAGCATGTGTAACATTACGTAAAGAGAGTGGGACCTTGTCCAATAAGAGACGTTCGCGGCAGTGATAAATTATTGCGATAGGACAGTTTAGAAACAGCGTTAGAAAGTTACGGCAATAATGATTCAACATGCGACATTCGAAAATACGATTCGTTGGAGGTCACTGTTTCAATGAGCCTTTTGTGAAGTGCACTTACTGTGCCGGTGTAACACCGAGAACACAGAGAAAGTCTCGCGACCCCCTACGGAATGATCCTCGACCCACTGGTTGAGAAACACTGCCATAGATTATTATTTTCCAGAGACACAATTTGCTAGCCTGTTAATTACTTCAATCAAATGCATCCTATATCAAATTATAGGCGCCAAGAAAAATAATAATACATATGAACAATCAAGCAGCAATGCCACAAGAGTATACAAGAGTTGTCTCCAACACACGAGCTCCAGACCAACAATGACACTCAAAACCGTCCTGCCACTACAGTAGCAACAACAACAGTTAGCAAAGTTAGCAAAAGCAACACTACTCACGTGTTGAGCAGAAACAAAGCGACCTCGGCGTCCGTCCGACTTCCCGTTGGCTAAACGTCTCTCCAGCGCAGGAAAAGCTTTCAGTTTTTATTAAAGCGGGTCCAAACACTTGCCTGATCGTAACCCTTTTTATCCTTTTTAAATTCCTCTGCAATTTTTCTCTTTGTTTATGCCTCAGCCATCTTTCTTTCTACAAATCTCCCGCTCGCTCACTCTTTGACTCCACCCCCACTCCATATGACTCCTCCCCATTATGAGCGTAAACGCACCCTGTTTCTGATTGGCTAAAACAGTGTTGTGGCGCTCGGTCTGATCAGAGCCGTTGAAAAGTAACGGGAACGTGGAGTACCAGCATTGAAGCCCATTCATTTCAGTGCTTCTCAGGGACACTCGCTGGTACATTGAAGAAATTACATGATTTTTAAAATATTTTAACACATTTGTTAACCTCAGGAATCTAACCAGTAGTGGTATTTTTATTTTATGAAGCACATTATATAAACGATAGTTTATCGTTATAATAGGTAGACTATAATTGCAGTTAGATAACGTGAGCAACACTTTAATTGCGACAATAGCACTCATTGAAATAAAATAATAAATATATTAGAAAATATTATATTTTAAATGTTCATTAATAGATCATTATTATTGCACATATTACTTGGTACCAAAAATGTCCTCAAAATATTAACAAAATATAATACTCTGACAGCAGGTGGCGCTTATGGAACAGCAGCGGTTACCGCTGTAAACAAAGCAGCTCTGCGCTATAAACACTACTTTAATTTGCATAACATGGAGGTAAGTGGAAACGAAAATGCCATCAAAACTTTTCTGAAGATAGTAAGTTTCCCTCAAAGATACATTTATATAACCCACCTCCCCCAGTTCAATATTGATATTTTTCTATATCTGCCTGGTACAGTGTTTTCTCCTCTTTGCGTCCTTCTTTAGCATCCTCTGTTAGCGTCCTGTTTGCAGACTTCATAATATTTCCACACAAATTACATTTTGGTAAACGATTGCCATACAGTTTGTGTGCAATTCCTGGATAGAGATAGGCCAAAATAAAACTAAAAAAAACGAATTTTTCCGATTTATGGCTGGTCGACCGGTTTATCTCTAGAACCCGAAATTTTTCGCACACTGCAGATTTAAAATCTGAACTCGCCACCGTTCTCGTTTTAGGTTGGTGTCACATAAATCGTCTCTTCTTCTACTCTTTCCTTTTGTGACAGTTAGCGATGCATTACCGTGCGTGCGCCATTCTGGATTGATCGTCGCTGTATTCATCGTCTGACTGCACGAACCGAACTGTGACGTCCGTACCGTGACCGTTCGGGACGAATACATGCAGTTACTTCTCTCACACTTCAAAATGAATTGAATTAACCATTGTGCATCAGACTAAAAACTGTCGTGAGCGACACAATACTACTTTGCTGTCTTTTAAGTAGGTCTCGCTTTCGTACAAAGTAATCCACAGGTTTACCCACACATGTTGGATGTTTAGTCTGTAGGTGACGTTCAAGTTTGGATGGCTTCATGGACTCCTTTGCTAAGACCTCACCACACTCAACACACTGTGGTTTTTCGTCCGACGCAGTGAATCCATATTTAATATAGTCTGGGTTGTACTTGCGTTGTTTACATTTTGCTGCCTTTGAAGTGGAAGGAGTTTCTGAATCTTCTGCTTTTTTTCTTTTAAAAAACGGATGCATTTTGTCAAGCTAACAGGCCGTGGCTGTGTATAGTAGGTCTGGCATAGCAATGCATTGCAATCTCCTGCGCCGTCGTTACCAAGCAACGGGGTAAACAGCTGCTAGCGTGTGTAACATTACGTAAAGAGAGTAGGACCTTGTCCAATAAGAGACGTTCGCGGCAGTGATAAATTATTGTGATAGGACAGTTTAGAAACAGCGTTTAGAAGTTACGGCAATAATGATTCAACATGCGACATTCGAAAATACGATTCGTTGGAGGTCACTGTTTCAATGAGCCTTTTGTGAAGTGCACTTACTGTGCCGGTGTAACACCGAGAACACAGAAAGTCTCGCGACCCCCTACGGAATGATCCTCGACCCACTAGTGGGTCACGACCCACTGGTTGAGAAACACTGGCATAGAGGACCTACAATAATGTACAGTATTTGAAAAATAATGTGATTTTTGAACATTAAAGCATGTCAACATATTCTGTTACACCAAATACACAAAATAATGATCTTTAAAAAAGCATCATATGACCCCTTTAATAGAAAAAAAATATTTCTTAGTTTCTGCATGTTCTAATGAGTGATATTTTTCCAATCATGAAACAGCTTAGTGTTGCCTTTGATGACACGTATCTTCAGTACAGTTTGCAGTGCAGGCTGCAATTTTATATTTTCTTGTCTCTTAGAAATGCACATTTGTGACCTGTGCTGGCAAAATGAGTTGGAATGAGCAAATTTTCATTTTCACATTCTACGTTAAAATACCTTCAAAATAATATACAACTTGTTGGAATCGGACAAAAAATTACTGAGCTAAAGCCGTTTGAAGGCGACAGAGTCAGCAAAGTCAATTTTGGGAAAAATCGAGTTAAAGTTTTCTGAAGATTCCAAAGCAAAATCACCAAGCAACGTTGCATATTTCTTTTCTTAATAATAATTACTATATTATTAATCACAATATAGCTGTTTTTAATTCTATCTTTGTTATTAAAAATAAGAACAAAGATGCAAACAAACTGTAGTTTAATCAAGAGCAGCGAATGATTCCGTCTTTTCTTTTAATGTTTGATTAATATCAAGGCTGATCAATATTTTGACCTACTGTAATGCATTGATCTAATATAATGTTACACATCAGATTTTTCCCCAACCATTAACTAAACGTTCATGTAAGACATAACAGATTATGTTTGTGTGAATCTCACCAAAACATTTTTCGCAATAATGTACTTTAAAGGGAGATTGCGCGCTGTCGAAGAGGCGTCTTAAGCACGCGCTTTGCAAATGTCAGTCGGCGCGATTGTTTTGTTTTCATCACCATGGGTTTGAAAATCATATTTTACTAGTTCAGACTCATGTCATACAGAATTCGCTATATTCATAAAGCTGGAATGCTGCGCTTTGCAACGATATATCCTACAACTTGTGGTGAGAAGCAGCAGCAGTCGTCCAGAAGTGAGCAGAGAAAAAGGTACTTATCTCAGAAAACGTACAACTAAAGATCATTTTAGATGCTTAATTACTATTTGAAGCATTGGGATCACTAGAAGAGCGCTTAATGAACTCATTTTTGCGAAAACCTCAAATTTGACCAAAACTGACATTTTTCACTTCTTTTGCCTGTAGCTCAATATTAGACCGTGCGCATTCCGACTCATTTTGCCAGCACGGATCACATTTGACTAGGGATGTAACGATTAACCACGAGCCGGTTGAAAATCTATTCAAATATGTGAC
>NW_015633444.1:822092-822188 GCF_001515625.1 Sinocyclocheilus rhinocerous
AAACCAAGGAAGCGCCACCTGCTGGCAGAGAGTGCATCTGCATCTCATTCAGCTCGTCTGCTGTTTCTGTTGTTTCTGTTTATTTATGTATAGTTT
>NW_015633444.1:822378-822458 GCF_001515625.1 Sinocyclocheilus rhinocerous
GTTAAGAGCACCTTATTTTGTTTATGTGAAGAGATTTATTTTATTTGTGTTACTTATTTATTTGATTTGGTTGATTTGGG
>NW_015633444.1:825961-827920 GCF_001515625.1 Sinocyclocheilus rhinocerous
GAGTTGAGTGAATCGTTACATCCCTACATTTGACAGTAGCTTGAGTTAGGATGCAGATGTAAATTTATGTTCGTTATCAAAAACAGTAACATCTGTAAAAATGGTAACAACCTCATTTTTATATGGTGAAATTTAATTATTCTGAATGTTCGAGTTTTATTCAAATTCGCCATTGCTCTTCCATAGTAGCATATATTTAGATCATGATAACCACAGCTTAAACCACACATATAGCACTTCAATACCATGGTAAAAATATAACCGTATGGTTTCTAGGAATTTGTATGAACAGTAATCTAAATACATTTAGTATAAATGCACAAACGCTTTAGCTTAAATCACAAAAAAAACTAATTATATTCCAATATTCCTTTAATACATGTCTACATTAATAATACAAAAAATTAGATATGAATATCCCACATTTCTGCCACAATACCATGATGCAGTTAGTGTTACTACAGTAAACCCATGGTAAATGATGGTGCCTTCTGACTGTATCGTTGCACACAGTGTTTCTGCTGTTAAATCACAGAGTCATGCGTGTTCTTCGCTGAATTCAAGCGCTACACACTGGATCTCACAGCACTGCGAGCGGATAAATGCTTCGTGTGGCGTGCTTCAAATGAGTCGAGGAAAATTATATTGCGATAATTATCGTTATCGCTTAAGTCCTCTGTGATTTGAACTAGTTTAAAGCCAGATGAATCAGCGCTGACATTCTCAACAAACTGATGCGAGAAACACTGTGCCACAACGGTCCAGTTAGAAGGCTTTTTTAATTCAGAAATCACCACAAATCATGGTATTGTGGCGGAAATGTGGGATATTCTTATCAAATTTTATTATATTAATGCAGACTTGCATAAAATGCATTAAAGGAGTAATGGAATTTAATTACAGTATTTTTTGTTAATAAGCTACAGCAGGTTTTGTGTAGTTGCGTTTATACTAAATGTATTTCAGCTATTGTTTTTCACATAAACCATACAGTTTATAGAACTTATTTCTATGGCAGTGAGGTGCCATGCACGGTTTTACCAGTAGTTATGATCTACAAATGTATGATACTATGGAACTCCAAATGTTTAAATTTTTTACCCTATAAAATTAGTTTGTTACAGTTTTTAACAGCTCAAGCTACTGCTACTGTCAACTCAAGCTACAGTCAAATGTGCAACTCCAAGAGACGAAACGCCTAATATTATTAATTACTGTTAATAATTATTAATTATTTTGGCGCTATCAAATCAACTGTATATGTAATGCTTGGTGGCACCAGTGCCACTGCTCTCAAATGTTAGTCTGGAGCCCTGTAATAGCATTATTAAGGTCACAAAGTGATATTTGTGTTAGTATTATATCAGCAATAAGCAGAATTCAGCACTTCAAAAGCCTACTTTCAAAAGAACTCTTCTGCTTTACTTTTTAACAACAGTGGAAACAGTGGTTTTAACATGTGGACACTTGAACTGTAACAGACTTGACAAAGCCCTGAATGTCCCTTTAATTCTATAGCTTGATGTTCACACAAAACGCACTCACCATGTTGGCCATCATACTGACGATGACGAGCTCTTTCTGGTCAGATCCCCTCACGCTCAGAGCTGCACGGCCCCTGTAGACACACACACACACACACACACACACACACACATAAAGGTGATCAGGTATGTGTGCACTGTGGCAAACACACACATTCAGCCTGTCCTCGTGGCCATGATGAAGACTGTTAAGAGGAGAGGCGAGCTCTGGATGATGAAGATGTAGATACACTGATGAGCAGAGATGACAAAGACTCAGCGAGAGGAGGAGACAGGGAGGATAGAGGAGGATTCACAGAGCATGGAACCTCCAAACTTTCTCCCCCACAGGAAAGTGTGTGTGTGTGTGTGTGTGTGTGTGTGTGTGAGTGTGAGTGTGAGTGTGAGTTTGTGTGTGTGTGTGTGTGTGTTCTAT
>NW_015633444.1:829167-832328 GCF_001515625.1 Sinocyclocheilus rhinocerous
AACTCCAAGAGACGAAACGCCTAATATTATTAATTACTGTTAATAATTATTAATTATTTTGGCGCTATCAAATCAACTGTATATGTAATGCTTGGTGGCACCAGTGCCACTGCTCTCAAATGTTAGTCTGGAGCCCTGTAATAGCATTATTAAGGTCACAAAGTGATATTTGTGTTAGTATTATATCAGCAATAAGCAGAATTCAGCACTTCAAAAGCCTACTTTCAAAAGAACTCTTCTGCTTTACTTTTTAACAACAGTGGAAACAGTGGTTTTAACATGTGGACACTTGAACTGTAACAGACTTGACAAAGCCCTGAATGTCCCTTTAATTCTATAGCTTGATGTTCACACAAAACGCACTCACCATGTTGGCCATCATACTGACGATGACGAGCTCTTTCTGGTCAGATCCCCTCACGCTCAGAGCTGCACGGCCCCTGTAGACACACACACACACACACACACACACACACACATAAAGGTGATCAGGTATGTGTGCACTGTGGCAAACACACACATTCAGCCTGTCCTCGTGGCCATGATGAAGACTGTTAAGAGGAGAGGCGAGCTCTGGATGATGAAGATGTAGATACACTGATGAGCAGAGATGACAAAGACTCAGCGAGAGGAGGAGACAGGGAGGATAGAGGAGGATTCACAGAGCATGGAACCTCCAAACTTTCTCCCCCACAGGAAAGTGTGTGTGTGTGTGTGTGTGTGTGTGTGTGTGAGTGTGAGTGTGAGTGTGAGTTTGTGTGTGTGTGTGTGTGTGTTCTATATAGTAAAAATAGGTGTTGAATTGGTATGAATGAAAGCTGGATGTACTACATCCACCAAGTTGACTTTGTCATGTGACGTCAATTGCATCAATTCAATGCCATTCACCACTCCTCTCCTGTGGCCTCATGGGACAGTAAAGTGTCCATCAGATGCACTACTTCGGTGGAAGTAGTAGGACATACAGGTACATTTGATTTTTTACTATGAATTCTACTTATTTACATACTTACATACTGTTTGCCTACTGGATGCTGGGCATGAGTCTACGAAAGCACGTTTGTTTGGAGATTTATAGGTCTCTATGAAGTTAGTTTAATTTTTTCCCAAATTCCATTTTTCTTGACTCAGGTTTTTTTTTTTCTTCTTCATTTTAATTCTTTCTGGATTCAATTTCAATGGTTTAATTAAATGTAAATAACCAAAAAACATATCTAATCAACTGAACTCATAAAACTTTAATTTAATATTTAAAACAAATTCTTACCATAATAAGGCCATATAAACATATTTATTTATTTATTTAGGCATAAAACATTAACAATTTAATATTTTTTTTAATGTAATCAAATTAAATTTTAACCATTACATTTATTTTTGTCAAACAAAGTGCTGCACAATAGAGGTTTACTTCTAAAATTAAAACATGGAAAAAAATTGTCATTCCCTAAAAATTTTGTTTTAATAATTGTCTTATTATTATTATTACTTTGAGAAGTAATTTCTATTGTACAATAGTAATATATTTCTATAATAATTTCTTCAAGATAAAAGGAACTTTTAATTTGGCGAGTTCTTGTGAAGACCTTTGAGTTTCTGTGTGTATCTGACAATAATTGTATCAAATGAAATAGTGAAATGCCAGTGAAGTGACTCTCAGAGCAGCTCTGGAGATGAAGTTCATGAGGACTGTCCCCATACAGTGAGACAGCAGACGCTGAAAACATGAGTAAGTGTAAAATAAGTGTAGTCCCGCTCATTCAGACAGAGACACACCTCAGTCCTCAAGAGGGTCCATCAAATGGATGCGTTATTATTTGATCAGCTGGCTATAAGCATGTTGATAATTTAACTTCAGGAAGGTTCAAACTACTTCACTCCATCAATACAGATGCTACATCCATTACATCCATCATATTTTCTCACTAACACAGCCCCTTAAAAACTTGGTGCTTAAAGAAAGTTCGGAGTTTCCCAGTCGTAATTACAATATTGTGGTAGCATTAATGTGCATTCAACAACTTCAATGCAGCAATACTTGCACTGAGTATGCCTGTGTAGTCTTATTGCAAAATATTGCAATGTTACACCAACATATACTGGAAGCATGACATTCAAGTTTTTATACGCACCACAAGAAACTTTATACACTACAGATTTCTTATGTGTGTAGATGAACGCAACGCAGTTGCCAAAGTAAACCTCTTCAACACTAGTCACTAATTTTGACCCTATATAGACATTGCATAATATATGACTTGCATAACTGTGACAAATGTTTATGTAAACACATTGGCAAAAGTAAACCAATGTATGCAAGTGCGCAAAGGTCACACCACAAATTGTAGGTCAACCACTGAGAAGGCACTTTGATGTTTTGTTATCATGCTACATGCACTCACTGGTCACCTTTAAGCAAATCAAGTGGTTTCCGTCCATACCCGTGCACAACAATAAATATATCTCATGCATGGCTCCATGAAGCTCCTTTAAGCCTTGGGTCCAATAAGTATGCTAATGGCTGCGCCCATATGATCTGCGTGTGTCTTTGTGGCCGGGCTGGGAGAGGCGTAGAGCAGACAGCTGGTAAGCCTGGCTGTGGTGGAGGGGGTGAGGCAGAATGGACCGTGCAGCTCAATAGACGGGGGGAGCCCTGCCGCTCACCGCCCCAGTCCCACAATACCCCACTACAGCCCCCTGCCTGAGCCACACATAAAGGCCTTTTGTCCCACGGGGGAGCAGCCCGACACAGGAACCAGAGAGAAGCTTCAAAGTGGCTGGAGGTCTCTCCTTCTATTTTCTCTCTCCTTTTCTGTGTCATTTGCCCTCCCCCAATCTCTATTTCTCTTTTCCTGGGTGAGGGAGAGGCCACCCAGTAAATGTAAGGGAACTTGGGTCACCGTGGCTCCGCACATTGCTCTGGTGACATGACACTAAAGAGACAACTTGTTGCTGAGTAAGAGTAGATGGGAGTGGAGCGGGACAACACAGCAAGCGCATAATGACAAAAGATTTCACTTACGCACTGTAAATCAAGTCTGTTGTCGTGCTTTTTTACCCGTTTGTGGGATGGTCCTTTAAAAAGCCTCTTGAGATCACAGGCAACTTATGGCGCTTTTCCACTGCGTGGTACGACTCGGCTCGGTACGGGTCAGTCCGGG
>NW_015633444.1:832971-846241 GCF_001515625.1 Sinocyclocheilus rhinocerous
CTTGCTGGATCCGCTCCTCTGCTATCAATGAGAGGAACGTCTGTTCTTCCGCAACAGACAACAAAAGTTTTTGGTTGTTAAAAAAAGGTGCGCTCGTTCAAAACAGTTGCGTTCGATCCTTCGCTGGCTGTGCTGATTTAAATCTAGCGGTTCTTTTGTGTTTGTGTCGCAAGTTCAGTGACGCAGGAAGCAACGATTCTCTCCGGCCAATCTGTGATCAGCAGAGTTTACACGTCACGTTTTGGTAACGGTACGGTTCGCTTGGAACCCCAACCGAGGTGGTACTAAAAAAAGTACCAGGTACCAGGTACTGTACCCAGTGGAAAACCCCCCAAAAGTGAACCGTACCGAGCCGTACCGTGCCGTACCATGCAGTGAAAAAGCGCCATTATTGAGGATCTTCCTCAATGGGCTTAACTGACCTCCATTTATTGAAACTTACATGCTTGTTCCCAATCACAACAAATGGTTTGTTCGTCTAATTAGTGGTGCTTGCTAAGGAAAGCGTCACTGTTTATAATACTCATTCTTGAGTTCAAATTGTTCAAATTCTTAACCCTAAGTATTAAACTTACGTACAGACAAGAACGATGCCTCAACGATGTTCAAGTGGCGTGTTGAGGAGAGCTGTGCTTTTGCTTTTCGAAGAAATCCAACTTCCAACAGACTATAGTGAAAACCCAATAAAGCCTACTCTATCATATCTGATACACACATTTCTAAAGTCAACATTATCAAAAAATAATAACAACAACAACATATTCAAATAGATTTTTAGATTTTATATTTTATTTTATATTTTTTCTAAAGGTTAAAAGGTTAACTTCACAGGGTTAAGTTAACTTGCTAACTGTTTGCGCTTTTTTTATTGCCTTTTTTCCTATCACATATTTTAGTAATCATCATATTTTAGAAATCTTTCGAAAGTTTAAACACTCAAAATTCATCATGTGAAAACAGTTTTGAAATCAGACATTGCATTACCATGAAAATCTCTCCTCCCCCTAGTGGGCGGTGTCAAGTGTGTCATATTACAAAATTTACTACAATATTTTATAAAGAAGTAATATTGTGACAGAAATGTATAGATTTGTGAAAGGACAATTCATAAAAATTCAATGGTGGCTACTTTTGGTATAGTGCCTAAACAAAATCCCACAGGAACCTCCGTTTTTTAATATCAACTTCAAATTTGGAACATAACTTAATTAGAAATATGGCTTTGTTTTTACAAACCTTAGGTTTTTATTCCAAAGCGTTCATCAGTTACAACAATTTAAGTCTGGATTGTGCATTTCTATGTTCAAAAAGGGTTTCTTAATGACAGGGGGTTTCTGGCAACTGGGCAAAGAATATTAAAGAGACTTAAGATGGGCTTCTTTGACTTGGGCCAATAAACAGCCACCTAGAAAACAACATAACTATTTACCAATAGGCCTATCTTAAAAACTACACAGATCACTTTAGCAACTGCACAGCCCTGGCAACCACCAGTACAGACTACATTTCCTTGAAAATGTAAGTGTCAAGTTCTCAATGCACCACAATTCCCTCAAACCCATAATCAGATGTATCAGCATTTACACATGTTTGAAAATGGCATTGTAATTGCTTCATGTTGATATTTTACAAGCTTTGATTACTAGGTGGATTAGGTATTCACTCAAACTATCAGTCAAATGACTGTAGTCCTATGTAACGGAACTTTCTGCATTGTTGTGCTGTTTTCTGCACAGTCATGTTGTGGTTTCCACATGCTTGAACGTGCAGCAGCAAAACGGTTATGTGCAGGGCAGCGTGATGCTTTGAAAGCAGAACACTAAACAGATGAGGCGGCATTTAAATGTAAACATGCATGTGCATCATTGCTCTGCGGTGTCGAGCTGCTCACTGGGTGAATGCAAAATCCACATTGATAACGCACACAAATGCCACACAAAACACAAATATCTATTGCATTCTGAGTAGAAAATTCTTACTGTCACTGTTAGGGTCCTTTTACTTAGTAATAATCTATGACCAGGCTGAACAATCAGATAATTTTAAGAACCCGTAGCAACACCTATAACACCCTACCATCACAGTGGCAAGTTTTGCATGGGCAGTATATAAATCTACAGCATATGGCTGGGCGATAATTAGATAACGATAATTATCGCGATATAACTTTCATTTGTAAGTTTGTTTATCCCCTCGGATCAAAGTTCAAACTGCCGCGCGGCGCGAGCTCACTAGAGCAGACGCGTTTACTCGGTCACGAGACACTAAACAGCGCTATGAGATCCAGTGTGAAGCACTTGAATTCAGCGATGAACACAAATGACTCTGTGATTTAAACTAGTTTAGAGCCAAACAGGAGAAACACCGTGTGCAACGAGACGGTCAGAAGGCTTTTCAATCTACACATCGCCATCATTTACCATGGATTTTCTGTAGTAACACTCACTGCATCATGGTATTGTGGGATATTCACATTGAATCTTATTACAGGAGTAGTGGTATATAATTATAGTATGTATTTGTGATTAAGCTATAGCATGTTTGCATTTACAGTGTTTTTAGACTACTGTTTTTCATACAAATAGGCTACCTAAAAACCATATTAGGGCTGCACGATTAATCGAATGCGATTGTCATGCGCATTTTGTTAGTAAAGCCGGTTCTGTAATCAGCAGGAAATCATCATCACGTGCTTTCAGATGGAGCAGAATTTACTACACATAGCCGTAGTTCACGGACAAGTTATGAAAAAAATAATCGCAGATGATTTTATTGCGCGATTCTGAAATCGTTCATGATAATGACAGCTGTTTGCATAGCTTCTCAGTGAACTATGGCTCTTGCAGCCCTAAACCATATAGTTCTATTTTTACCATGGTATTGAGGTTCTATATGTGGCTTTCAGTACCGCCGCTCCCTATACGCAGAGTATGCAGTTTTCTTAGGGCACCAACTCCCAGGGGTGCACCATCCCAGCTGCTCAAAAAAAATAAATAAAAAAAAACCTTTTGTTCGATATTAATATTAACATATACATGTACGTAAATAAAAATATAAACATGAACATATATACATAATTATAAAAAATGCGTTTTACGGTGAACCCAGTAGACAGGCGAAAGAAGCACACGTGACGCGCCATTCCCGCATCCGCACCCGCCTCATGTTTGCGGCTGACTGCAAATGATCACAACTATACCCGGGAAAAGACATCAGTAGTCCGGCGGCGAGATAAGAAAAGAAAAAAAAGTCCAAGATGAAGCCCGTGCATCACTTAGGTACGTTCTTAATTATGTTCATTAATCACGTTCATTATGTCGGTAATAATATCACCCCCGCATCTGCCTTAATATTCTCTCAGAGTTTCCATGTTCCGTTACGAAAATTAACTATAATTTTACTATGAATAAAAAAAAAACACATGGTTCTTGTAGCAATGGTAACCACAAATTAACCATGGTTTTGATACCTCTTCAAATAATAATTTACGAAGTATTCAGATAATATTTCTGTGGTAATAAAAACAGACCTAAGCGAACAACAACCTTTAAAATAATGATTGGTTAATTCATAATAATCGTATGGTTTCATTGAATAACACAGTTAAAATACATAATGTAATACAAAATAAACAATTTATGTACATTACATATTATTATAAATGCCTGCAAAGGGCGCCAAAGGCCTGGTAATTGCTGTTGTATCACTTACAGGATGATCAAATCCTTGTTTAATATTGACCAAACATTTAATTCAAATATCCACTTAATCTTTAATGTTTGGCCACCTTTTTGCGATAGAAATGCTAGCCTCTATAATTTCTTCAACAAAAACATGTGGACAACCTTTACAAAAACTAATCCTTGGTTTTATCAAAGTAAAACTGCTTAATTTTCTTTTGTGTGGTTTCTGAATGCTTGAGACTATAAAATCAATCAGACAACTGTATTATTAAAATCATAGCCATAGATACAATTGTAATTTGTAAATAATACAATTTAAATACAATTTAGTTATTTACTTTTATATTTTATTAAAGTTCTGTTTTGACCCCTATAGTAGGTGTTTTTTTAACTTCCATAATATTTTGGGGAGGGGGCACAATTTAAAAAACTTGGTCAGAATAAATGTAACCATATAAAACTGAGATTTCTACAATTTTTACAGATGTTACTGATTTTGATAATGAACAAAAATTTACCTCCGCATCCTAACTCAAGCTACTATCAAATGTGCATTTCTAAGAGACAAAAAAAAGTGATATTATTATTATTAATATTAATATTATCAAGGAACCCAAACCTGTTTCTTGATTTGAAACAATATCACTCATTAGAACATGCAGAAACTAAGAAATTAATTTTTCTATTTAGATATTTTGTTAAATCATTATAATGAGCCCAAATTAATGGTCTGGTTTCTACAACTTTCACTTTGGAGCAAAAATCTGGCTTTAAACTTGAAAGAAATAAAGATTTGATATTTATCGTGATAATTATCGATATCGACTGATATGAAAAGAAATTATCGTGATATTTTTTTTGGCTATATCGCCCAGCCCTAAGCATATATATGCATTACATCCGCATTATATGGTTATCAGCCGCCTCGTTTCTAGATTTCTAGATTTCAGTGGACCTCTACTAGCAGAAAAACGCAGTTCTTCCCATTACATGTGAAATCTCATCCACACATGTGGTCTTAAGACACAGTCACCCTCCCGGACTCCTCTCTATTGTCATTCTCCTCCGTCCCTCAGCTGGCCTGCCATAAATCCCCAAGCTCTTCATCTGTCAGCCTGACCTCTGATTCTCCCGTCTTTCATCCTCCTTTCTCTCTCTGCTCGTCACTGTCCTCTCTTCCTTCTCTCAATCTCTATCATCGATAGACTAAAAAGCACTGACCTGGAAGAGGTGATCCAGTCTGAGGCTGACACAGTAGTGGGGGGCCTAAAGAAACAGGCTGGCTTTAATAGTTTTAGGGTCGTTTAGGGGGATGGGGTCATCGATTCAGAGAATGAGGTTTATGAAGTACAACAAACCACAGTTTTGCTGTACTGCTGGTTTCATACTAAAGCACAGTGATCATGTTACTAAACATCTGCTACTCAACAGGACCCAATGGTGCAGGATAAATATAAAATATATATATATATATATATATATATACACACACATATACTGTATATTAAACATCGTTAATTTTTAAAAACGCTAATTTTTCCCACATAACAAAGACCGCAGGGACAACGCAACATGTAGATCACATTAGCAGTTTTATGCGAAATAGTGCCTCTAATTTAAAAAAATGTTGCAGTATGGGGATGTTTGAAAATTTGATTTTTATAGGCAAAATTACATTGTTGACAGTTACCGCATCTATAATTGCCAAAAGGCACCTTATTTAAAAAATGAGAAGGAGGGGTTAAATCCGCTCAAACCAGAATATTGCAAAGATTAGGTGGTCTCTTATAAACCACATCTAAATTGGTACTGCCATACAATTATTTTGTATTTGTATCAGATTTTTATCTACAGATCTCTGGTGTTAACATGGGTTCGAAAAATGGCCCCTAGTTTTGCATCTTTGTTTTGTGGTATGTTTGAACAAAAATGTATACACCATCTAGATTGTATCCCTTTTTTTTAAAACCCATTGTGCTATGGAATCGATATATTGATGATGAGTTTTTGTTATGGAATGGTACTGAATCTCAGTTGTTAAGAGTCTCATAGACTGGTTAATGATAATAGCAGATAGGGGTGCGACGATAAATCAATGTGTGGATCGATTCTGCAATTTTCACAGAGTAGAATAAAACAAGCACAATTGTTTGGCGCTTTGACTAAACTTGAGCGAGGCATTACTTCAGTGAATGTCACTCAGAAAACAATCATTTCAAAACTGTCAAGGGCTAAGAAAAAGGCTACCTTGGTTCCAAATGCTGTAACTGTTGATTACTTCATGATATCACCACATAATTTGATTCACACACAGCATACATGTTGGGGAACATCACCAAAAAAAAATCATCCTACCTTATTTATTTCCTGAGATATTGAATGTCAAATAAGAATGACATGAAAAATGTCCCTGGAGCACACAAATTCTTCTTACATTTTATCACCTATTTCTCAGCATGAGAATGCCTAAATGTAAAGATTTGTTCCCCTTAAAAAACTAAGTTTTTGCATCGCTTTCCTTCTGATCCCAACAATAGGAAAGAGTGGACGAAATTTATTTTTACTGAAGTTCCAGATCGCGTCAGTAAGAACTCACTTCATTTTATCACGGATTCGTTTACAAAGAAAGATTGAAACTAAAAGACGATGCTGTGCGAAAATATTGATTCAGACAGTAATGTCACACCACACAAGTGTAACTGTTTTTATTATGTGGTCACTATTGCCTTGTCTGTTATTACAGATCGTTTGTATTGTACTGAGTATTTAAGCATTTTTGACCTAAATCACAGCAGCGTCCATCTATGAAGGATGTAGGCTGTCAAACATGCACAACTGTTAGCCAATCATAGCAGTGATCGTTTACTTCGGAGTCGATAATCCGCCACGGCTATTCAAACAGCGTTCTGATGAGGGGGTCAAAAACAGGACAGAAAATAGCCTATTACTTCTCAATTACAATGTTTTTTGATGTAAAAATCTTGATAACATTATAAGTGGACCTCAGTGAACAGTACAAAATAATAATTTTAAAAAAGGCCGTTCATGACACCTTTAAAATTAAAATAAGTGATCATTAAACACTAAACCGTTTTATATTGTGAGCATAATGAGCATTTGAGATCTGGTCAGAGGGAAAATAAAAAAGGGCTTGGTCTTAAAATGTAATACCTGTCATGTCAGGCCACTTTTACAGGGCGGGTTTGGGCTTCAAACTTCAAATGCCTGTCCAGACCTGCAGTCCTGCTCAAGGCTGGACTCCAGACTGCAACAGCCCTCACTCTTCAAGGACTGGGAAAGTGCAAGTCACAATATGTTGTGCTGATGGTATTAAATTGGTTTAATTAGTCGTTTATTGTTCAAGTGAGGTCAGTTATGAGATCTGCTGGCTGGTAGAAGCTGGTGAGCTCTAATCCACCCGCACAAGCCGCATGTTTCACGGATCCACTTTGCAGGACTTTCCAATGGTGTGGTGGGGGTTTCGTGTCCTCGAAGACAGACCACTCCCTCGTCTTTCTGTAACCCCCTCCATCTGTCACTTGTGTGGCTCAGTGCGTCTCCACGGCAACACCGAGGTCATCCACCATTAATTGTGGGACAGGGACTGAGAGGTGCACAAGATGATATTAATGTCCCAAGCACAAAATAAGTTGGACACTGCAGATCTGAGGCTTTAAAGGCCTTTGGAGTAGCATCCCCCATCAGTGCTTCTGTCAAAGCTATAAGGAGCTGCGCTCTCCAGGAGGCCTCCGCTACTATAGCCCAACTGATTAGCGTGGGCTACGCAGAGGACAAGAGGAGGAGGAGGGTGACATTTGGTCTTCTGAGGAAGCGTATGTGTGTGTGTGCGTGTCTGAAATACAAACAGCCCGGCTCATGCTGTCATGTAAGGTCACTGAAAAGAGGAAGCATACACAAATACACTGTGTGACGTTATATTCACTGCACAGGTTAGCCTCCACGAAACGCCGTCTCTATTCTTGAACATAAAAAAGAACTACAGGTGTTCTACAACTACACCTCCGGAGAGCTAGATTTCACACACTGGTGTTTTATGAACTGGTCATGATAGCAGCACAGCATCACTGTAGACCTCCTCTAAGGTCAGTTTTTGTCAGGCCTACTACTGTAATGGCAAAAGGAATTGCTACAATACCAATAATACATCAAAATATAAAAAAATTAGATGTTGGAGTCCAAACAGCTGATAAAAACATCACAATAATCCACACCACTCCAGTCCATCAGTTAACATCTTGAGAAGCCAAAAGCTGCGTGTTTGTAAGAAACAAATCCATCTTTATGACACTTTTAAACTCAAACCGTTGCTTCTGATTAAAATACTTTCCATAATATTGCCTTCTCCAGTGAACCAGCAGAGAAATATACACAGATCATATACATATACATATGTGTGTGTGTGTGTGTGTGTGTAATCTCTCTGTGTGTGTGTTACGATGTAACGTGGTTATATTCAGAAATACCCACAACTAGTGAAGCTACACATGAAACTACATATAAAAATAAATTCTGACATGAAAAAGTGACTTAATCCAAAGTGTGAATAACCTGCTGTGAATAAATACGTACTTTAAGCAATCCAGAAACCTGACGTTTCTCCTGCTTCCTAGAATGGAAAATGCAACATGAACGGAGAAGGTTAAGTTTAGTCTCCCAGGAGGACTAGGCTTCAACATACACAGCGAGATGCACCAACACACACCTACGGTCTGTGAACACACGCAGGCGGCGGAGCGCTAACTGTACGAGCGCGTCCCGTGGGACATGTTACAGTGACACTGGAGAACACACCAGCGAGCAAGACAGCTGGGAAATGGCGCCAAAAAGGATCCGTGGTGTGTGTTTTCTCTGTCCTTTCACTCTCTTTTGTGCGTGTGCAAATACAAACACACAAAGACAGAGCAGAAAAAAGTCACAAAAAAAGCAGGAGCAGGTCAACAGATCAATACATCTGAACTTTACATGCAATAAGCGCGGCTGCTTAACTAGCTGACGCTGAGTTTTTCTCCAGTACGCCAGCAAAGACACAACCACAGACAGAAAAATAAACAGACAAAGGCCTCCACTTCACACACAGGACAAGTTGTTTGAGGTGCTGAATAGCAGGGGGACACCTGTCACAAAAGCTGCGAGCTCTGGGCTGGGGGTCTCATTTCCCTCCTCCTCCTCTCCACTGGAAGGATTAAATATCCAGACCGTTTGTGCGGGACCAACAGATGTCTGCTTCAAATCTGACACAGCCTGGCCTGCAATCTCAGTACACTAAGCTAACAAAACTCCATGACCTCACACCCCAGAGCTTTCTTGTCCAAGCACTAAACACACTCTCAAACACAGCTCTGTTTAAGCCTCTTCTTGCATATTTCCTTGAATGTTTACTTCACAACCTAGTGAACAAGCCTCAATAACAAGACTCGGGTGTTTCTCCACAAAACGGTGCAATGCACCACAAAAACAGAACTTCTCACAAGGGAAAGAAACCACGGACAAAACATTTCAACAGACAAACTAAATATGATGATGCTATTAAAATATTCTCAGAAAAGTAACAAAAGTACCATACTGCTATATTGTGTTTTTGGATGTGTACCGTGGTAACACCACGTTTTTTTAAACATGATACCATGGCAAATGTATGTTTTTTGACATTTACCATATCAATAACATGGTTTTTAGTACAATACGGTATTGACTATGGCACAACTGTAAATATAGCACATGATTACGCCAATCACTCAGCACCATAGTACAGTATGTATCAAAAGCCCACCTGACACCACCACTTTACCATGGTACTCTTCTTTGTGGTTTCAAACTCTGAGAGGTTATTTATAAGATTCTGTTGTTCTATTTGATTGCTTTATATATAAACACGCGTTAAAATGTAACACTGACAGCTATATAAACACTCTGCGCGCAAGCTGAGGTAAAAACGCTCAGTGACATTTTCGCCTCGAGGCAAAAGTTTTATGAGTCACCCGACAATAACCTACCTGACTATTCCTAAAACCTTCATTTGAAACGATGCTAGAAGAAAACGTGAGGAGAATATGAAGCACTTCTCACCGAAACGCGGCGATAATCTCGTCAGAACCGAGTTTTCGGGGCAGCGGAAATCTGCAAAACTTCACACGCGTTTTTGAGCTTCGGACGGCAAAAGCTTACATACTATTCTCTGCCGTTAATAAGGGAATATGACGCCGTTATCACTTATTAACTCAATGTAAGGGGGATAACTATAGGGCCGTGAGACGTTATCGAATCTGGACGGAACTCTTATTTGTTGATATTACACTTCTTCACATAAATGTTTACAGTGAACTACATGCTGCAATCAAAAGACAACGCTTTGGGGGTGGTTAATTGTTAACTACTCAAACCTAATTATGAAAGTGAATAATAAACGTACTTTGCTGGACACATAAACAATAAACGCCGCTGTCAAAATATGTCTATAACACACTTAATGATATTCTCCAAGTTCAGCATCTTTTTAGTCACACATTCGCAACTTATCCTGAATAAGTTACGCCAGGACGCACCTTACCTTGGATTTCGGGCCGAAATGGGTTGAGCTGCTGTCAAAGTGGAAAACAAACAAGTCGTGGATGTATGAGAGCGAAAGCGCAGTAACCGCTCGGCCCCGCGCTCACTTCCTGAGTGCAGCTGAGCTCCGCACACAAGCTTGGCGGTGACAGACAGCCGCCGCCTCTGATTGGTCACACCTGCCCGTGACGCCAGGCGCCAGACGGAAGGTGATTGGCTGTCCTGAGCGAAATGTAAAGCAAGCGTGCCGTGCCGCAGCGCATAAAGGCTGCGTGCTATGCTGGGTAATGAGAGGAATAAAGTAAATTAAAGGCTCGGTATTGATTTTAATTAGTGTACGCAGACAAAAGAAAACAATGGGAGGTTGTGCAGTGCTTCGCTGGTTTGGCGTGCTGCGACTTCGGTTCGCCATCTGGAAGTAATGACGTACATTAATGTGACATAAATATGTTTGGTGAAAAACAATAAAGACAATATTAAAAAGCTCCGCTAGGCCATTTCCCGGGTTGGCTGCAGAGGGGACCTCAACGACTATTTAAAAGTTACTCAATTATTGAAACAAGCGAAGGGCGATTTCCTGTGGAAAGTTTTGTTCCTACCGAAGACATCAAAAGCTCATATTGCACATTATTACACATAACAAAGCGACTGGAAGGAAGGCGTTGTAGCAACAGCTTTACATCCCTAAAATGTAGCTAAAAAGTTTAGTTGCTTAACAGCCATATCCCTAGATCAAATTAACGTGAATCATAGGCCTATATGGTTTTATAGGTCACACTTTGATGAAATATAGGAGTTCAAGTGAGACCAGGGCTTGCTGAAACACTTTTGTGACTTTACATTTACTGAGTCTGAGATATATACAGTATTGTATTGTTTGTAAGTCTCTCTCTCTAGATAGATAGATAGATAGCAATTTACATAGAACTAAACTATAAAAACCAAAATTAAAAATTGAAGTCAAAGTGGCAGTTGCTCATTTGAATAAGCAAGAACTACAAAACTGTGTGCAGATTGGAATTTGATAAGAAAAGAAGCCATGACAAGCCCGCCGAGACACACCTGCTCTTTGCACATCTGCACAAGCTGTTAAAACAGCCACCATAAACACCGTCAGCAGCACTGTCAGTGTACATTTCACATCTTGCAGGAAACTTGAGATAAAACGTTTGGAAATTCACTGATTTTTCACAGTTGATATTAAGATGCATTTGACACTTTTTGCACTCAGCTGAATAGCAAGGGCCTTCTGTGAGGTTCATTGGTGTCTGAAAACGCAGGACTTGAACAGCGAATAATAAGGCAAAACCCTCAAGGGACGTGTTAACAGCAGTACATCATCTCACACAGGGCTGGCCCATAATTCATTGTGGAGAGGATTTCCTGTGAAGACGATCATGACGCCAAACCCTGATCTTCAAAGAGCATAGAGCCTCGAAGCTGAGTTAGCTGACAAGTAGCACCACTTGAACTTACAGAAGCAAATCCTGAGACTGTTTTCATGTGACTGGTCAGTATTACTATTATTATTTCCAATAGTATGTATGTTCTTTAGCTCCATCTGTGATGTGTATAGACACATTATATATATACATATATATATATATATGTATATATATATATATATATATGCAGACACACACACATTTATGTGCAATATACATGTGTGTATATGTATATTTATATCCTGTTGAATTTCTCATTCACAGCACATTCACAGACCAATTTCCCAGAACAACACCTACAGCAGATGTAAATAAAGAACTTGTGGTTCAAACAAACAGTCTTTGCTCTTTTTGACCTGAAACCAAAGAAGAAACATCTGCTGCAAAACGTTACATCAGTCACACTATTAAATATAATAATCTTAATAGAGCAGCAAGAGGAAATTATCAGGGTCAAGTAATCTCAGTGGAGAAAATTAGCACATTTGCCAAATTTAAAAGAACATAATGTATGGATATTATGGATATTGCTGTTTTAATGGACAATCTCTTTAGTGGATAGTTGAAATTGAATATGGCAGGTTTGTGTAAATCACTTTTATATTGTATATAATACATCCAGCTGTATTTACTCAGTGCAACTATAAACATCCAAGTGAAAGATATAACACCGACATGTCAGAAGAAAAAAAAAACAGAATCACTGAGCTGGAAAAAGGATCACCCCTTTTTGTCAGTATTTTGTTGAACCACCTTTTGCTTTATTTGCAGCCTTTAGTCTGTTGGGATATGTCTCTACTAACTTTGCAATATTTGTCCACTCTTCTTTGCAGAACTGCTCAAGTTCAGTTAAATTTGATGGTGAGCGTTTGTGGACTGCAGTCTTCAAGTCATTGCACAGATTTTCAGTGGGGTTTAAGTCTGGGCTCTGACTAGGCCATGCAAGAACATTCACCTTTTTTTCCTTCAACCACTGTGTGCTCAGTTTTGCTGTGTGCTTTGGGTCATTGTCATGTTGGAAGGTAAACCTTCTTCCCATTGACAGCATTCTGGCAGAGGGCAGCAGATTTTTCTTTACTAATTTAATTTTAGTCTCATCTGCTTCAGAATCTTCAAGGTGTGTTTTGGCAAAGCTCAGTCTGAATGCATGCCCTTACCAAAAAGTACTATACTTCAAGTTTATTTTATTAAGTATACTTATGTAAAGTTCAATGCCTTGTCCAAATACCCACACTTGCGGACTTTGCACTTGACCACTTGAACACTTGTATGACGTATTTCCCGTATTTGGCCAAAGTGTTCAAGTGAGGATGAAGACCACAAGTGTGTGTCGAACTTTTCATTACCTGATGGGACACACTTATGGTGTTGTAAAAATGGGGCAGCAGATTTTTCTTTACTAATTTAATTTTAGTCTCATCTGCTTCAGAATCTTCAAGGTGTGTTTTGGCAAAGCTCAGTCTGAATGCATGCCCTTACCAAAAAGTACTATACCTCAAGTTTATTTTATTAAGTATACTTATGTAAAGTTCAAGTATATTTTTAAGTATACTTTATGTAGTAAGTATACAAATA
>NW_015633444.1:846454-857848 GCF_001515625.1 Sinocyclocheilus rhinocerous
CTTTTCTACCAAATTATTTATCTAATTATTATATTAATATTTAACTTACATTGGAAAGGTTTCCGTGACCTCTCGCGAGATCTCGGCAAAAAGTCTCACTGTTTATTTCCAGAACATGATGCATGATGGGATACACTAATCATCGAATAGCGCTCCAGAGAGGTGTGGATTTAGTGTGCGTTAAGGGCACTGCGCTTTGCCCTTTTTAAGACCTGGGACAGTCTTGCGCACTTACTTCCTGTCGCGCGCAAGCGCTCTCAAGTGGCCAAGACCGCAAGTGTGGGTATTTGGACAAGGCACAAGTATATTTTTAAGTATACTTTATGTAGTAAGTATACAAATATCAGTGTACTAGTAGTATACTTGTAAGTGTACTATTTCAATACTCCTTGGGACTGAATTATAAGTATTACTACTTTAAGTATAACAGTAGTAAACTTTGAGTATACAACTAGTTTACATCAAAATGTTTAGCTTGTCCTGCAACTATACTAAAAGTGAACTTATAGGTATACTGATAGTTTACTAATTAAATACTTGTAGTAGCATTTTTAGTACACTTTGAAGTATAGTTTCAGTAAACTACTAGTTTAGTAGTTTTATACTGCAAGTATACTCGTAAGTTTTCTTTAAGTGAACTTTACATCATACTTTAAGTATACTACTATGTCTCTATTTAGGTATTAATTTGTATATATTTTGTTATATGAATATCTGAACATACAAAACATCAAAAGAACAGGGTATCTGCTTGTAAATAAAAACATTTTATTCTAGCTTCATGCATTCTTTTTTAAACACCTGAATGTGGGTAAGTTTCATAAATAAAAAATAAAGAAATAAACAACATTTTGAACAAAAAGATTTTAAAAAGACTATGAATTGGATTCAGAATGATAATCAAAACATAGATAGAGTCGATCAACACCCCAAAGCTTGACAGTCATTATTACCTATTCATTGGTCGACATTTTATTCCATAACGTTACTCAGTTTTGATGCTGTTTTATGTCTGATGATCTTGTTAGATTACATGTGGAAGCATCTGTTGTTTCGGTTTCTTCTTCACTTGTGTTTTTTGGAAATTCTGTACAGAAGATGTGTACTAACACCCCCTACCGTATAACAATGAAAACACGGATTCTAGGAGCACAATTATAGCTAAAATATATTTAGACTTTTTCTAAGTAGGCTATAAGTCAAGTATACTTAAATGTCATATATTTCTGAGAAGTACATAAAGCACATTTCTGAGAAGTACATAAAAAGTAGACTAAAAGTATACTTTCCTATTTTAAGTTTAAAAGAAGTATACTAATAGCACACTTGAATAAACTTATTTTTCGTAAGGGTAGTGTACATTTAAAATCTGGTAATGACTAGTTTAAGATGCTATCACCATTTTATAACTTTTGAGAAACTCTAAACAAATTAGCAAGTGAATACAACTTAAAAATTATTAATTACTAAAATAAATAAGGGTTTGAATTAAGAGTTAACCTGTTACTGAACATCTGTCTACATATAGCTCACATAATCATCTTATGCATACTTAAATGTAATTTTAAGTATATTTCTGAGAAGTACATAAAAAGTAGACTAAAAGTTTACTTTCCTATTTTTAGTTTAAAAGAAGTATACTGATAGCACACTTGAATAAACTTCTTTTTCGTAAGGGTGTGGCCTTTCTTGAGGAGTGGCTTTTTTCTTGAAACCCTCCCATACATGCCACATTTATGGAGAATTTGTGATATTGCTGTCACATGCACACAATGACCACTCTTTGTCATAAATTCCTGCAGCTGCTTCAGAGTTGCTGTAGGCCTCTTTGTCGCCTCTCTGACTAGTTTCCTCCGGCTCTTTCATCCAGTTTGGAGCGACGTCCTGATCCAGGGAGGCTCTGTGTTGTACCAAATACCTTCCACTTCTTAATAATAGACTTCACTGTGCTTCTAGGCATTGATAAATCCTTAATTTATTTATTTTTTGTATCCATCTCCTGACTTGTGCCTGTCCACAACTTTATCCCGGAGATCTTTTGACAGTGCCTTGCCACCCATAGTTTCTGACATGTTGGTTATATCTTTCACTTGTATGTTATAAGTTGCACTGAGTAAATACAGCAGGCTAAAACAAAAACTGTGTCCATCTGTCACACAACAGAAGGGAACAGAGACGAATTAGCAACAACAGGAGATTTATTTGGCAGGTATACAATGAATGAGCAATGAGAGAATGCAGGATACAGACGAGCTGGAGAATGATGGATGGACAGACGGACTGGCTGGCAGGTTGGATAACAAGGTAGAGTCGGGTAGCAGTTCATTAGAGAATGATGAGACCAGACAAATGAGGGAGCTTGAAGCTCTAACTTAAATAGAGAGTTCTAATAAGGATTGCCAGGTGTCAGGGATCAAAACTCACGTGATTGGGAATGAACAGGCAGGGCATGAGGATCTGAAGCTGATGAAGTTGACTCCCTGACAGTACCCCCTCCTCCACAGGCGGCTCCAGATGACCACGGCGGATGACGATGGGGATGGCCTCTTCCTCTCGGGGATGGTCGATCAGGATGACTGGTGTGGAAGTCTGACAGCAAAGAGGGGTCCAGAATATCACTATGAGCAACCCAGGATCGTTCCTCATGACCGAATCCCTCCCAATCTTTGAAATACTCAAGGATGCGCCCTGTCGCCGGGAATCCAGGATGATGTGGACACGATAGATGTTGTCCTCTGCTGGGTCAACAGGAGGAGGAGGCACATCCTCAGCACCAGATCCTGGGGAAGAAGGAATCAGAGGGTTAGTGTATGGCTTGAGGAGGGATACATGAATGGAGGGTGAGTTGCGATAGTGAGCTAGGAGGTTTAGCTTGTATTTTACCTTGTTGATTTGCCTCTGTAAAGGGGGCGATATAGCGGGGACTCAGCTTCTTGCAGGGCAGCCGAAGACGGATGTCCCTGGTAGAGAGCCAGGTCTTCTGCCCAGGATGGTAACGGGGAGTCGCGGAATGTCTTGCGTCGGCCTGGCTCTTGTGTCTTCGGACTGCCCTCTGAAGATGGATGTGAGCTGAGTCCCAAACTCTCTCGCTCTCTTGAAACCAGTGGTGGACAGCTGGAACATCGGAATGCTCACCTGACCAGGGAAACAGAGGTGGCTCGTAGCCGAGTGTGCACTGAAATGGCATGAGTCCCATGGAGGTTTGACGGAGGGAGTTTTGTGCATACACGGCCCAGGGGATGAATCGGCTCCAGCAGTCTTGATGGTTGTGAAAATATGACCGCAGGTACCTCCCAATTTCTTGAATCTTCTGCTCAGTCTGGCCATTGAACTGTAGGTGATAGCCGGAAGTTAAGCTGATGGATACACCAAGGAGCTGGAAGAAGGCATGCCAGACACGGGAGATAAACTGAGGGCCGCGGTCCGAGACTATTTCCTCTGGGATACTGAAGTGGTGGAAGACTTGCTGGAACAAGGTTGGCAGACCTTTGAGTGGGATGAGTTTGCATGCCTCAGAGAATCAGTCAAAGATGATGAGGACACGGGTGTTGGAGTCAGAAGGAGGAAGGTCGGTGAGGTAGTCAATTCCCAGATGGGACCAGGGTCAGTTAGGCAGTGGCAGAGGTTTGTAGTTTGCCTTCTGGGAGTCGACGGAGTACTTTGGAGATCCTGACAGACTGAGCATCCTTTTACGAATTGGGAGACCTCCTGGGTCATATTGTGCCAGCAGTAGCAATTTTGGACGAGCAAGAAGGTTTGCCAGCTGCCTGGGTGTCCAGAGCCTGGAGAAGAATGCACAGAGGCCTGGAGAAGAATGCACAGAGTCCAGGAGGGGTAGTCGTAGATGGCGGGGCACGTAAGTCAACCCCTCCGGACCTCCCAGTGGAATTGGTTTGGCCTGAGTGGTGGCGGTGATCTGGGTGTCGATAGACCACTGGATGGGACTCAAGATTATGGCTAGAGGGAGGATGGGTTCAAGCGGACTGGTGTCAGGTTCCGGATAGGTAGCGACGAGAAAGGGCATCCGCTTTCTTAGAGCCTGGGCGGTAGGTGACAATAAAATCCAACCGGGTGAAGAAGAAGGCCCATCGGGCCTGACAGGTATTCAGTCTCCTAGCCTGTCTAAGGTATTCGAGGTCTCGATGGTCCATGATCACGTTGAATGGGTGTTAAGCTCCCTCCAGCCAATGCCACCATTCCTCTAAAGCCAACTTGATCGCCAGCAGTTCGCGGTTCCCGATGTCATAATTCTGCTCCGCAGGGGAAAGCTTCTTAGAGTAGTAGGCGCATGGATGGAGACCAGGAAGCTCACCCTGCCGCTGAGAGAACAGCTCCTACACTGGTGGTGGAGGCATCAACCTCAACTATGAATGGTCAGTTAGGCTTGGGATGAATGAGGGTGGGAGCGATACAGAGGGCTTCTTTGTGCTGATGGAATGTGGACATGGCCTCCGTAGTCCAGGACAGAGACTTGGGCCCCTTGCACAGTAGAGAGGTGAGAGGGGAACAGATCTGACTGAAGTTTTTGATGAATTTTCAATAGAAATTGGCGAAACGCTGAAGTTCTTTAACTGAAGTGGGTTGCGGCCAGCCCTCAACTGCCTGCACTTTCCTTTGGTCCATACAGATGCCGTTCCAACTGATGACATAGCCGAGAAAGTTGACAGTGGTTTGGTGAAACTAACAATTCTAGAGCTTCAGGTAAAGATGTTCTTGGCGTAGTTTCCTGAGGACCTGTGTCACAATGTTCAGCCATGTTCTGGAAATAAATGATGATATCATCGATGTAAACAATGACAAAGCGGTGGAGGAATTCCCAGAACACTTCATTCATAAATCCCTGGAAAACGTATGGGGAGTTGGAGAGCCCGTACGGCATGACCAGATATTTGAAGTGCCCCCGGATTTGTTCCAGTGCGGTTGGGACCAGAGGAAGAGGGTACTTGAACTTCACTGTCTGGGCATTGAGGGCTTGGTAGTCTATACAGGGCTGCAAGCCTCCATCCTTTTTCCCCACGAAGAAGAAGCTTGAAGCGGTGGGCGAGGTCGATGGACTGATCCTTGCTTTATAGCCTCTTCAATATACTCCTACATGGCCTTTTGCTCTGGGATGGACAGTGGATAGATTTTGCCACGTGGAAGGGTAGCCCCAGGCAGCAGATCGATGGAGCAGTTCCATTTGCCGGTGAGGCAGAAGTTTGGTAGCCAGCTGTTTACTGAAAACATCCTGGAATGCCCTGTATTCCTGGGGGATCTCCTGCTGGATGGAGGTGGCTGGACTCTCAACAGCATATGGTGACAGGCTTGGCAGACGGGGTGTTTCTTGGGTGGACTGACTGAGGACAAACCTTTTTGATGGATCTAAGCACTTGTCGCGGCAGCTTTCACACCACTGCAGCACTTCACCTGAGTCCCAGCAGATCTGTGGCGAGTGTTGGAGCAGCCAGGGGCATCCCAGGATGGTATGCATGGTGGAGCCCTCCAACACCAAAAATGAGATTATCTCCTGATGCAGGCAGCAGACTTTCAGAGTCACGGTGGTGGTGCAGTAGCGGACGAGACCTTGACCCAGCAGTTTTCCGAGGATAGATTGAAGGTGAAGGGGTTGTGAACAGGATTTCCTTTGAAGAGTAGGTTGAGGGAGATGAAGTTGCCAGCAGAACCAGAGACTATGAGGGCTTGCGCTGAAACAGTGTGAAAATTATTTATTAGGATGACTTTGGAACGACCAAGGATGAGATAGAGGGAAGAACTTGAATGGTACTCACCACTGGGCGAGGTGGTCTCACGGGGCAAGTGGCAATTTGGTGTCCCTCTGCACCACAATAGAGGCACAGGCGGTTGTGCATGCGGCATTGATGCTCTGCAAGGGAGAGATGGGTAGAGTCAAGCTGCATTGGTTCAGGTACTGGAGGATCGCTGGTTGGTGAGGTGAGCAGAGAGTGCAGCACAGGTAGATCCAACTTGCAGGCGGTTGGCTGCTGAGCAATGCGAATGGAGTAGTCTATGAAGCTCTTTAAGCCGATGACGTCATCGTAGATCGCCATTTGTTGACGGATATTTGGATTAATGCCCTGCCGGTAGGCCGTGATGAGCACACGGTTTCGTTCCACCCATTGATGGCAGCCAGAGTGCGGAATTGAAGTGCATAATCGCTGACAGATGACTTCCCTTGGCAGAGATGATAGAGTTGATCCGGCGGCGAGATGGAACTAGCATTTTGGCCGAACACTTCTTTGAAGTGAAGAGTAAATGCCGACAGTGAGTGGGTGACCAGCCCATTAGCATCCCAGATGGCACGAGCACACTGGAGAGCCCGTCCTGATAACAGCGAGATGATATACGCTATCTTAGAGTGATGACTGGAGAACACATTTTATATTTTAAAATATAAAAATAATTCATTCATTCATTACATTTCATACAGTGAGCATTGTAGCAGGCAACCGCTGCACTCTTCTGCTTTATCGGCGTAAACTGTTGGCCGGGCCATGGGACTGGTGGAGGCAGATGGTGGAGTAATTGGGACCGGTGACTGAAGTGATTGATGGAGGGCTCGAACTGAATCTGTGAAGGGATCAGATGCAGGGTTAGTTGTATCGCTGGTGCCTGCCTTCGCGCTGCATCATTGGTCTGATCTTCTGTCACACAACAGCAAAGACTAAATAGCAAGAACAGGAGATTTATTTGGCAGGTATGCAATGAATGAGCAATTAGAGAATGCAGGATACAGACGAGCTGGAGAATGATGGACTGGCTGGCAGGCTGGATAACAAGGTAGAGTCGGGTAGAAGTTCATTAGAGAATGACAAGACCAGACAAATGAGGGAGTGTGAAGCTCTAATTTAAATAGGGTGTGCTAATGAGGATTGCTAGGTGTCAGGGATCAAAACTCAGGCGATTGGGAATGAACAGGCAGGGCGTGAGTATCTGGAGCTGATGAAGTTGACTCTGTGACACCATATTCATTTCAGGCTGCAAAGCAACAAAATGTTATTATTTTAAAAGGGGGTGATTCTGTTCTATACCCACTGAGCATATATATGTACACACACACTGTTTTTATACTCTAAAAATAATGGCCAATGGCTTTTTTCCATCTTTTTTTTTTCAATTATATCAGGTTTTTTTTTTGTTATCAGACTTTAATAGATTCAGTGCAGTAGCGAATTACTGTTCTTTTATTGAAATTGAGTCATGCAGTCATAGCTATGACATGTATGTGAGAATGACGTGTCATGAAAATGAAGCACCTTAATCCGTAGATGACTTTGATGTAATGTCAAAATGCCATTCTGTTAAACGTTTAATAATATTTAGAATTGGATTATATGTAATAACATGTCAGATGATACATGCTGCAAAACACAAGATAGACGTTTTTTGGCACGTGCTCTTTGTGGGATATCTGCTTTATTTTTTAGCCTAGTGACAAATTCTGACCTCTGACTAGACTTGACTTGGACTTGATACTCTTGCCCAGCAAGTTAGAGCATAAACCACGCTATCACAACACACACATCAGCAGTGAGTTAAAAGAATAGTTCACTTCAAAATGACTGTTTGGTCATCATTTACACACCCTCATTTCATTCCAAATCCCCATGACTTTGTCTTCTATGGGACACAATAGGAGAAATTTTTAAAACAGCCTTGCAATTGGCAGAAGCATCAAGCTTAAAAAAGAACACAAAAACACCATAAATGTATCATAAAAGTGGTCTAAAAGTGCCCTAAACACCACCCGTTAGATTAAATGTGGATTTGATGGTATGTTTATGTAAATACATTTTGAATATGTTGAAACCTCTGAACCTACATTAAACAAACTCTTAGACAATGTTACGGTGCGGTTGCAAAAACTTTACAGTTCATGCTACTGTTACCTAGCATTCTGCACCAGAGCAGTGATAAAGAGAGGAAGTGAGAGGAAACAAGACGCTCCTAACATCTGTACAACAGTGCAGAAAAAGGGGTTTGTGTACTACATTAGTCCTAATCAAGTGCAACATATTGCCGTATATGCAAATATAGAGACATAAAAAACAAACCCACCTGTGTCCCAATTCCTCATCTTATGAGTCAGAAGTATGAGCTACATCAAACAGTCTGCAATAAATACATCTAAATGCCTCTTCAGATGCAGCTTCTGTCCAACATCTGCAGTGCAATGATGGACCTACCTTATATTTGATCAAATCTGTTTCGGTCATTATTTTTCAAAACATCCTTACTTTAAAGCATAAAGTGTTTAAAGGTTTACACAGTGCTGATCTGCAGTAAGATTTGGCGCATTTTGAAGATGCAATTTAGATCTCCTATGGATTAAGTCTGTCTCAGTTGCTTCTGATTCCAGACTGCCTCGATGATGTGTTGATGATCTGTTGCAGGACTCCTTGTTCAAGGAAAAAAAAATCCTAATGTGTCTAAGACGTTTGCATAGTACTGAACATCAGAAATATGAAATATTGGATGTTTCGTATGTGACCCATTTTGGCAAAGCTCTTAAAAGTCTTATTTTGATGATCTGAACTATTGAGGCAGAAATTATATTTTGGTATATGGCAATGGCACCACATCACTTGTGGATAATAATAATAATAATAATAATAATAATAATAAAACATCATATAATATGAAATACTAAGTTCCCTTTCAAGGGAACTTCAAACTGCGTCCTCTAGGGGTCGCTATAGGAAACCTAGAGGACGCAGTGTCTCGTTCCCTACCCAGGGAACCATGGTTACATACGTAACCTGAGACGTTCCCTTTCAAGGGAACTTCTAACTGCGTCCTCTAGGTTTCCTATAGCGACCCCTAGAGGACGCAGTGTCTCGTTCCCTACTCAGGGAACCATGGTTACATACGTAACCTGAAACGATTACTTGCACTAATATTGTCACAATTGGTTGGAGAGATGAGGATGATGAAGAAGGTAAATTTCCAAAATAGGCTTTAATATTATTGACAGGTAGATCCAAACGTAGGCAAGCAAGTAAACAACAACCAAAACACTGATGACACCAGACAAAGGAACTGAACCAAACTAGGAGACTAAAAAGAGGGAACTAATGGGATCATTAACGAGGTCACAATATAATGATAAGAAAACTAGGTCAGGGAAAACAGAAGCAAAAGACGAAGAAACATAACCAAAACAGAACATAACTGTGACATAACACTGTCTCCAGGAAGGCATGGCCGCATGCTGTAAAATGTCCGAGGAGGGGTTTCTGGAGGTGGACGAGGGGCTGGTGAAGGACAGTAGACCAGAGAACCCAATGAAGAATAGATGGTGGAAGGACTCAAGGAGGCGATGTTGGTGGGAGGAGCCATGGATATGACACATTGTGGTCAAAAAATGCTTAGAGATAGAACCACTTAAGCCATTTGTTAAAGAAGATTAGACAGTAAGTCACTAATTGATTGAAGATGACAAGCTTTAGAGTCAGCTGAGTCAACATCAGCATCTGTCCTGTCTGTCTTGAACCTGTTAGCATCTCTCAGCAGCTCCAGAGTCCTCCGGTCTTCTAGAGCCTCTCATCAGTCCCAGTGTCTTCCAGTGACCTACACCAGTTCCACTGTTTTCTGATGACACTCACCAACCACAGTGTCTCCTGGTGACCCACACCTGCCTCAGTGTTATCCAGTGACCCTCACCAGCCCCAGTGCCTTCTAGTGACCCTTTGCCATTCCCAGTGCTTTCCAGTGACCCTTACCAGCCCATGTGTCTTCTAGAGACCCTCACTAGCCCCAGTGTGTTCCAGTGAGCCTCACCAGCCCCAGTACCTTCTAGTGACCCTTTACCAGCCCATGTGTCTTCTAGAGACCCTCACTAGCCCCAGTGTGTTCCAGTGAGCCTCACCAGCCCCAGTACCTTCTAGTGACCCTTTACCAGCCCATGTGTCTTCTAGAGACCCTCACTAGCCCCAGTGTGTTCCAGTGAGCCTCACCAGCCCCAGTACCTTCTAATGACCCTTTACCAGCCCATGTGTCTTCTAGAGACCCTCACTAGCCCCAGTGTCTTCCAGTGATCCTCACCAGCCCCACTGTCCTCCGGTGACTCTCATCAGCTCCAGTGTCTTCGAGAGACCCTCAACAGACCCAGTGTTTTCTGGTGACCCTCACCAGCCCCAGTACCTTCTAGTGACCCTTTACCAGCCCATGTGTCTTCTAGAGACCCTCACTAGCCCCAGTGTCTTCCAGTGATCCTCACCAGCCCCACTGTCCTCCGGTGACTCTCACCAGCTCCAGTGTCTTCGAGAGACCCTCAACAGACCCAGTGTTTTCTGGTGACCCTCACCAGCCCCAGTACATTCTAGTGATCCTCTACCAGCCTGACGTCTTCTACTGTCCTCCATCTGGATCTCCATTCCTACAGAGTCCTCCACACTTTCTATGTAGCAAAGGAATGAAAAATAAAGAAAACAGAAAACATGTTCATTCACTCAACACTTTAATGACCTGTATAACTTTAATCTTAATCCTACTCTCAACTAGGGGCGGAGCTACATGGCGGTCACCACAGCTAGCCCCTCCCCCAACAAACTGGTGATTATTTTGTTTTAATGCTAGTCATTTTCTAACTGTCTGTGGTGAAATTAACAACTCATACAGAATTTCAGTGCTCAGATCTATCATCATATGTAATTTCACTGACGTCATGGTGATTGGAGAGACACATGTATACACAGGAGTACAGCTAGGTCGTCTCTGTGGAATTTAATATGCTAGAGATAATATACAGTTAGCCTGTCAATATCGCAGAACTAACCCAGGCAGGGTGATCCGGACCCTGATGTTGAGCTTATTATATGGCTAACCACAAAATACATAAATATGTGGAAATTAAATATTAATTTGAGTTTGTATTAATCTTACCTGTATGTTATTATTAAGAATTCCACTTACAATGTACAAAATAGATGACTAATACTGCAATAATATTACATTATATCCATACTGAACTAACCCTAACTTTCAATAAAGAGTAATTGATTTGTAGAGTAAGCAAAGGAGTCTCTCCTGTTATTTCCATTTTTTGTTTTGTTTTGTTTTCTTTAAAGGGGTCATATGATGCTGCTAAAAAGAACATTATTTTGTGTATTTGGTGTAATGAAATGTGTTTATGCGGTTTAAAGTTAAAAAAACACATTATTTTCCACATACTGTACATTATTGTTTCTCCTCTATGCCCCGCCTTTCTGAAACGCGTCGATTTTTACAAAACTAATCGGTCTGAAAAGCGAGGTGTGCTCTGATTAGCCAGCTATCCAGTGCGTTGTGATTAGCCGAATACCTCAAGCGTGAGACGGAAATGTTACGCCCCACACATACTGTTGATGCCGTGTCCGGCCGGAGCAACGAGACATAAACATTAAAACCCATTACAAA